>NC_050573.1:352908880-353037915 GCF_011100635.1 Trichosurus vulpecula
CATCCTATTGAAAATAGAACTCAACATTTAAAAGAGGGGAGCAAAAGAAGGGGACAAATCTGCCCTTTAATGCCTGGCATCAGGTTAAAAACAAACTGCCAATTTTTAACAGGATCTTAAGAGTAAAGCATTTTGTCTTTTCAATTGTATCTTTAAACTAAAGCAACAAAAGCACACCGTGGACGGTTAACTTTTTGTATGGGGGGGGGGTGCGGGGAGTGTTGTTGATCTCCATCCTGACCAGCCCAGTAAGATTCTTGGCCAGATGCCAGTAAGGACCATACAGATTAATTCTGAGAATGGCCAACTGATTATTTGTTTTGTAAACCTGTCATACTAATCCAACAGGCTTGCTAATTTAAGGCATTGGGCTCTTTATTTGAAGACATCAAATGTGTTTTATTGTGCACATCTGTGCTGGGAAGAATTCTGCCAACGATGTTCATCTTTTGCTCATTTCAATAAATCTGTTACCTAAGTATCAAGAGAAAAGTCCGCCTATGACTTTGGGAAACTCCTGAGTTACTAACATGTAGAGACATGGGGGAATGTTGCAGGCTCTGCTCAGCATTCCTCAGAGGTGTTAACGACTTTAAGCCTGTCAAGAATGTCTCCAGTTAATACAGCAAAGACGATTCACCAGTCTAATAAAAAGGTGTAACATTTCCTACAGGTGATCTCCTGCGATCAAGGGATAAAAAAGAACTTTTGTTGCCACATTGGAAGGATGCATTATAGAGTTTAACCTATGCTTTTGATGTAATGTCAACTTTGAATGCTTACAACAGCTTTCTAATGAGCTTTGTGTTGTTTGAAGTTTTGGTGGATCTTTATAGAGAAGTTGACTCCAAAAACCAAAGAAAGAACAGAGTAATGTTCTACAAAGTGTCACAATAATTTGACTTAAAATACCAGAGAGGGGAATGCAGGGAGGTCAAAACTGAGGCAGTGGAGGTAGCAGATATCTCTGGCTGTCTCTCTGTTTGTCTCATTTGTCTCTCTGTGTCTCTATGTCTCTCCCTCTCTCTCCCTCTTTCTTCATTCTGGACACCTAGAAAATACCTTTGAGCTTCTGGACACCTCAGAGTACTCCATAAACGGACTCCAGTGAGCTTCTTTGGGACTCTAGTTACAAGAAAAGTAAGACTGACAAATCTACAGACACCTCACAATGCTTATTTAGGCTCTGAATTGGTGAGAAGAGGGACTTAGAGAGGCTGGGAACTTGCAGTGAAGGAAGGAGGAACTATAAGACAGTATTATTTCTGTTTACTATCCTTTGTACCTTTAGGAGAATTGAGATTCTGTCACTTAAAAGCCAACAGGCATTTAACAATCACTTATCATATTGAAAGCACTGTGCTGGGCTCAGGAAATGACGCATTTTATACAGCTCCTGTGGGGCTTACCAGATGAGTGCTTTTCTGATCCCATGTACCAGATCATGTGCAAGCTGTCCCTATGGACTCAAATGGGGAGGCTCCTTCAGGAAAATTGTATATACTGAAACACGATACTCCAAGATAGTCCATGTGAGATTCCATCCTTCAAAATTTCCAGTCTCAAAATGCACTTAATTTCTGGGCAAATCATATCATAAGTTCCTTTGTGCTCAGCCCAATGTTAATTGAAGACACAAACAGTGGTCAAACAGAAAAGAACTCTGAGGGGAGTATACACATGAAGATTTGAACTAAGCACTTAACTGAGAGACAAAATGAATAGGTTGGGGAGAGGACAAGGGCTTTAACAGTCAGAGAATATAATTGAATCTCACCTTGATTACTACTGAGACAAAGTGAGGGACAGTAGAAAGAGTGTGGAGCTTTGAGTCATCTGAGACGCAAGTTTGAATCTCACTTCTGATGCTTATTAATTACATGACCTTGGTTAAATTGCTTAAATTCCTTATGCCTCAATTTTCTATGCTGAAGTGATGTGATTAATAATATCTGTGACAGGACAGAAAACAACAAATATGAAATAGAATTGTAGCCACAAAATCAGAAAGACCCCAGTTCAGGGCCTGCCTTTGATCCATACTTACTGTCTGAGCTTAAGTAAGAAAATTCACTTCTCTATGCCTAAGGCAACTCATAAGACTCAAAGTTACAGACTTGCTGTGGTTAAAAAAAAAGTTCCTCCCTAGGATACCCCTACACCAAGGAAATGACAAATTTGGTTTCCTTTAAACCCCAACCGAAATACCATCTTATATAGGAAGCCCTTCCAACCCCTCTTAGTTCCAGTGCTTTCCCTCCATTAATTATTTTCTATTTTCTCTCTACATAGCTCGTTTGTATATATTTGTTTGTTAATTGTCTCTCTATTAGATTATGAGTTTCTTGAGGGCAAAGATTGTCTTTTGTGTTTTTGTCTCTGCAACACTTGGCACAGTGTTTGGCATACAGAATGCCCTTATAAAAATATTTATGGGACTGAGAGGTCTGATCAAAATAATAATGATTAATATAAGTAATAATAATAAAAATATTAGTAATAAGAAAAAACCCTACAGTTCCTACTTGGTAAGGTTTTTGTGAGGACCAAATGAAATAACGAATATAAAGTTATTTTTAAGTTTGATGTACTATGTAAATGTCAACTATTTGTAGTAACATAAGCATTGTGGTTTTTGGCAAGCATCCCTGAGATCATCGAGATCATCAACATAATGAAGAGTTAGTAGCTTTTGCTTCTCTGTTACATGAAGATAATAAAGCTCATAGTATCAATGTTTTTTTCACTTGAATCAAATAGAGTTTGAAAGTTCAGATATCATAGTTATCATATTCTGGAGCAAGAATCATTTAAAAATAGATAAATAAAATCATATTTTCTACCTATACCATGTGGATGCTATACCTTATAATCTGGATCATGAATACAACTAATATTTATTAAGTGCCTGCCCTATCTAAGGCATTGTTCTAAGTTCTAGATGCACAAAGACAAAACAAAACTGTCCCTGCCCTCACAGAGCTTATAATCTACTTGAAGTATGTAATGTATATAGGTAAGTAAATTAAAAACATTTACAAAGTTAATAGAAAATAATTTTACTAAGCAAAAAACACAAACAACTGGGGGAGTCAGGTGAGAAGGAGAATATTCTAGGAATAGGGGACACACAAACACAACATTGTGGGGTTGGACTGTCATATACAGTAAAGAAGAGGTAGGCAGGTTTGGCTCGAACAGAGAATGCATGAAGTAGAGACATGTGATAATAAATCTGGACATGTTAGTTGCAGGCAAATTGTGAAGGGCTTAAAATGCCAAAGAAATTTGTGTTTTATCTGAGAGGCAGGAGGGAGCCATTGTGTTTTCTTGAGTTGGAAGGATGACATGATCATATTATAATATTTTACTAGCTGTGTAGTAGAGGTTAGAGAGGAGAAGAGTTGGAAGTAGGACAATCAATTATGAAGCCATTGTCAAGGCTAAGATCATGTGTCATCCAGGAAAGAAGTAGTAAAATCTTCAACTGGGATAGTAGCTAAGAGTGGACAGAGGGGAATGAATTTGTCAGATGTGGACATAGAATCAAGGAACCTGAGTGCATGAGGGAAAGGGGCAATGAAGAATAAAGGGTGGCTAAACAAACTGCAGTATATGATCGTGATGGAATACTAGTACATTGTAAGAAATGATGAGCCCAATGATCTTCAAAAAAACATGGAAAGACTTGCATGAAATAATGAACAGTGAAATAAGTAGAATCAAGAGAACATTATCTATAATAACAATACTGTTTTTAAGAACAACTTTGAGTGACAGTCATTTTGGCTATTATAAATACCAAAATTAATTATAAAGGACCTATGAAGGAAGATGCTATCTGCTTCTAGAGAAAGAACTGATAAATAGAAATGTGTATAGAAAGGCTTTACACACACACACACACACACACACACACACACACACGCACACTTTCGTCTAATGGTAGCCATCTCTAGGGTGCGGAGGGAGGAAAAAAGGAAAAAATAAGGTATGTGATAACTTTATAGTATATTTAAATGAAATAGCAAGTTGTACGTAGAAGATTTACAATTTCATGTACAATCATCTTTTTTTTCTATTCTACTATGTTATGGAGATGCTTGTTTTATTTCTTCAGTTCAGAATAAAACAAAAAAAAAGTTAAAAAGAGAGTTGAAAATGACTCAAGATTGTAAACCTAAGTAACTGGAAGTATTGTGTAACCCTTCATAAACACAGGGAAATTCATGTCATGCATTACAGGCCCCAGGATAACTTGTTCCCTAGTTCTGAATCTCCTCTTCCAGGTGTGCCAGGACCCTAGCTTTTTACTATTATGTGAACAAAGATTATTGAGATAATGAAGAGTTAATAGAGATTGCAAACCTTGTCTTCAACTAAGGATTCACTCATTCCCCCGGCTCAGAGCAAAAAGTAATAAGCCTTGCTTGGGGCATTCTATGGGGGAATAGCTCTTTCTGGCTCTATGTTTCCTTCACAAATCCAAAAGTACAAATACTAATTTATAAATATAGAATTAAGAATGCATTCTCCTACCATCTGATAATTAGCTAGGCTCTTTCACTACATGCCACAACACAGTAAGTAATATTTGTACGTGTGTTCATTTTCGAAGTTTGTCATTATAATGAAACCTTTCTTGGAAATAAAACCTTGAACTTGGAGTCAAGGCATATATGGACACAAATTCTCTAATACACAGTATTTTTGTGTGATTCAGAGCAAATCACTTGCCTTCTCTCTCTCAGACTTGGTTTTCATGACTCTGTAAAAATTCTTCTCAAGATGGTACAATGTACTATTTTTCATGCTTAATTGTTGTTGAGAGGCCATTTTCCTCAGTGGAAAAAGAGCCAGTCTCTCCAGATGAAGAAACTGAGGCAACAGTATCAAGTGACTTCCCAGTGTCACACAGCTAGTAAATATCTGAGGCCAGATTTGAACTTAGGAAGAAGAGTCTTCCTGACTCCAGGCCCAGAGCTTTATCCACTGTGCCACCAAGCTGCTGTGCTTGTGTGTGTGTGTGTGTGTGTGTGTGTGTGTGTGCGTGCACATATGTGTAAATTAATATATTGTGATGTAATGTACTTGCATAAATTACACTTAATATACATGTTAATTACTATTATTATATACTATAAAACATATAATATACATACATGTATTTATGTTTGTTTCTTTTCTACCCTAGCTTCATTTGCCAGGGCATACAATTAAGAACCAGTAGTCATTTCTAAAATTTGGCAGTTTTAAGAGATGTTATGTAGGTACAAACTTACTGTTACTTTTTGAAACACTGAAAAAGAAAGGGGTAATTAAAAACTTGAAAGTGTAGTAGTTGCAGTGACTGTCTTTCTTTTTTCAAGTCTATGTGACCTAGGTATGGGGCAGACAGTACACTCAAGCCATTAGTCCCACTGGATAGGGAATTCACACACAGTGCTGCTGGAAACTGACACATTACATATTATAATACTTTTATGCATTTGCACTTTTTAGAAAGAGATATTACTAAAATGGCATATTGGGTATCCTCTAAGGACACTAAATCATCAGCAATATGTAAATGTTGTCTTTTTCAGTTTATTTTTCTAGGGGAAAACTATTCTACTTTGTGAAAGGACCTTTTTGTTTCCTTACTCTGCGCCTAAGCAAATCAGAAGGCATAAGTTGGCTTTACAGGACGAATTGTCTTTAACTTTAAATCTAAAATCATCAATTCATAGCTATTATGAAGGAGATTACACCGTTAAAGTGCTTGCCATTAAGGGATGCATATATTGAAAAAGTGCTAGTCATATAGAGAACAAATGCCTAACGGCTTCTTTCAAATAATATCTCTTAGCATTTATCAAGCTGCAAAAATAAGTGCCTGTTTTGGAATAAAGGCTTAAATTTTCTAATCTATGTAAAATTATATTTGTGGAAATGATTTCCCATATAACATTCATAATCATTTCATAGGGTGCCTTTGCAAGGCGTACTATTAGTTGGATACTATGTTGGGTAAGTACAAATACTGATAAATAATGTTGCTGACATTTCATCTTCACAGTGGCTAAAATAATACAAAGATGGATTTAACTAGGGAGAATATTCACTAGGAATCAGCCAGGACGAATACTGTAATCAGATATGCACTTTCATTAAAATTGTGAATACATTTGCCTTACAAAATTCTTGAAAGCTGGAAGTCTTAAAGCAAATGAACTAATCAAATAGTCCTTATTTTATAGGAAAACTTCTTATAGTAGTTGTATTGAAATTTCATTGTTAATTTAGTGACCCAGGAGATAACACTTTTTCACTCATTTTAGATGCTACAACTTCCTTTTTCTTTCTTCTCTCTTCCCTCTGAACTTCCATCAACTAGACATAGGGACATTTTTCCACTTGTTGGGGCAGAGAATGGATCTATAATTATTGCTTTGGTATAGGACATTCTCATGCTGGAAAACCCTTTATCTTTATAGGTTAGCCTGTCCTTTTAGCCATGGTTCAGTGAAATGTATCACTTAGGCTATAATTCTGGGATGGATTTAGCAAATAGCTCATTTTTTCCACGAGACTTCCTTTATCTATAGGGTTTTACTCCAATTGACTATTGTGGACAAACATATGCAAGAGGATGATGATATTACAATTATGTAATTGGTTGTTGTCCTTCATTCTCAGAGGACCAAAATGACATCACTACGTGAGAGTAGAGTTGCAGGGTGTCCAACTGTGGCTGATCAGACCAATACAAGCTTGGAATGCTCTACCACAGTTGGGCAGAAATAGTCCACGTAAATATTTGGAGTGGACTCTCTAAATTTGCTTATCTTATGTTTCTTTTGAGCTACTTCAGTTCTGCTTTGCTCATAGAGCACAGTGCCTTCTTTGATGCAGGTACACCATGCTGGGTGGTCTTTTGCCAGTGTCCCCCATGTCATACAATCAATTCCTCAGAGGGACCTTGAGAGTGGGGTCAACTAGAACCAGCAGGTGAACTCTGCTTACTAATTTTCAGTGTGAATATAAAATCAGCAAATACCATAAATTAGGCTTAATTTATCGGTTTGTTGATTGCTTAGAACTAGGAAAGTGTCTAGAAATATTAATATAATACACATTAAACTAAAAGTGGGTCATGCATCTTTTTGGAGAGCCAGTTGTTAATCACTTAGGAAAACACCATTGGGGGTACAGGCCACAGGGTCCTGAGTTTACATGCTAAGGTAGCATCCTCATATAAAGGCGGACAGAATCCGGTGAAATATGAATGGTGTCATTGGATTGTTTTCTCTCAGAATATGTCTAATAAGTATCTGAATATTATTTCATCACTCTGTAGAAGAAAGCAGATCAGAACCAACTATGATTTAAGCTATAAGTCATAGGAAGTTGCCTGAGGCACAAGGATTTCAAAAGATATGTCCTGAATTTTCCTCCTAACTAGCACTTGTCATAGATAGAATGTTAACCTAGCTCTGGAAAACTCCAAGTTGAGTGTCATATATCTTCTATACTCTGTTCCTTAGTCTTTTCAACTCCTCATTAATTATTGTGTTGCCATCTCCAGTCATCCTGATCTATATCTTACCACTGGACCCAGATGATTCTGGAGGAGAAAGTGAGTCTGACATGGCACAGCCATCCCTCCCTTAAATCCAATTCACTTGCAAGCCATGGTATCACCTTCCTGATGTCATGGTCCTCTTCAAGAATGAAGGGCAAACAACAATAACACTACCACCACCACCACCACCAACAACATTATTGCATTAATCAGTGCTTTGAAGTATTTTAAAGATTTTTTCTATAATGTTATCATTTTAACAAAATAAATTATAATAATTATTATGGGATTATAATGATAAATTGTTCTGCTTTTGCTCATTTCCCTCTGTATGAGTTCCCAAAGTTCTTTCCAGTTTTCCCCCAAATTGTCCATGTCATTATGTCTTATGGCAGAATAATATTAAATGACACACATATAGAACAATTATTTTAACAATTACCCAATAAGAAGATAACCTCTTAGTTTCAAATGTTTGGTTATCATGAAAAGAGCTGCTGTCAATATAGTTATATTTATAGATCTCTTTCTTTCTTTGATTTCTTTAGGGGCAGGAGTGAGCTAATATATGTTTAACAACTGGCTTTTAAAAAATGTACATAGGACACACTTTTAAATTTAATCTGAATTGTTAGTGTTTCATTAAACAAAAACAAAAAAAATCATTAAATAACTAACAGTACATCAAGTCCTAATTTATAGTGTTTGCTGACTTCTGAGGTGAAACTGCTCACAATGAAAATTTAACAATCAAGAGCCATCTGAGTTGTCTCCAGTACACCACTGGGTATAGGCCTAATAGGAGTGTAACTGAGTCAAACGGGTGCATAATTCCTAAATGCTTTCCCAAAAGGCTGGACCAATTCATAGCTCCACCAAGGGTACATTAATGTGCTTCTTTTTCCAAAAGCCTTCCAATAATTGGCATTTTTTCTCTTTGCCAGTCTGATAGGTATGCATGAAGAAAGTTAATTCATTTGTTATAATTTCCATTTCTCTAATTTTTAGTGTTTTACAATATTTTCATAGAACTTTGGTAGCTTGGATTTCTTCCTTCGAAAACTGGCTATTCATATTCTAAGATTATTTATACTTTGGACAGTTTTACTAATTTGCAGACGTTGCAATTTTTTAACTTTTTTTAACTTTTTTTCCTTTCTAACATTTGCTATGTTAGATTTGTTTGTGCAAACTTTTAATTTTATATAATCAAAATTGTGTTTTTATATTTTGTAATCCTCTATCATTCATTTTAGTCACAACCTCTTCCCCTTTCTGTAAATGTGAAAGGTAATTTCTTCCTTGCTCCTCTAATTTGTTTATGATGTGACCTTCATACCAAGGTTAGATTTCCATTTGGAGCTTCTCTTGATGAATGGTGTGAGTTGTTCTAAAAATAATTTCTGTCAGACTGCTCTTTTCACAACAGCTTTGGTCAGACAGTGAGTCTTTTACCCAGGAACTAAAGTCTTTGGGTTTATCAAACAATTTCCCTACTATGTTTGCTTCTGTATGTTGTATACTTAATCTGTTAAACATAGTGACCTCTCTGGCCTTCTCTCTGTGTCTCTGTCTCCCAATCTAACTTCCACAGTACTGAATAGGATTACTGTTTTTCTCACCATAGATGTGGAAATTCCATGTATTTTGAGATATTTTTGAAAAAAAATGCTAAATGGGATGGCTTTATGTGAGGGGGAGGGATACTGGTAGGAATTTTGGTAATTTGAAAACAAAATATATCAACGGAAAATTTATTTTAACATTTAACAGTTTAAAATGTTGCTCTTTGATTTCCACCCTCTTCCCAATTACTTCTACCACATTTCCTATTGGTTTCTCTAAATTTTTGCATCATCTTAGTCAGACATCAGAGACCATCTACCCCAACTCTTACTTGAAAAACAAACCCTTCTACAATACAGTTGGTAAGTGGTCATTTTCCTTTGCTTGAAGATGAAATCTACTGAAGGGAAACTCACTTTATCACAATGCGGGCTATTTCCTTTTTAGAGAGCTCTATTGAGGAATTGGCAGTTTGATTAATTGAGGTACAGCTTTATCCTGAACAGAGGGAAAAAAGATACAGCTCAGGTGCACACCAGCAAAGAACAGTAGAACCTAGTCTGCTCCTCCAAAGATTGGAGGTTTAGTGAGTCGTTTATATGGTTTTACAACAAAGGGAGGCAGGGGAATGAGAGGAAGACAGTAGCCACAACTGAGGGGTTTGTGTGAGCTCTGTCCATTTGGGGCTGATATCAACCAGTCTGAGCTGGCTGGCCCTTGCTGGCTGGCACAACAGAGGTGTTCCAGGTTCACCCTGCGGACAACATGAAGGATCACTCCCATATTCAACTGAAGCAACACTCATTCTACCTCCTGATTGGCTGATTTTGATTCCCAGGTTATTTCAGCCTCTCCTGGATAATAAGGAAGCTCAACAAATCAAGGTGATCAGCAAACTCATTATTCATTCCTTTTACACTACTTATAATAAAAACTTTTTTCCCTTTCCTGTAACCTACATTAAATATGCCCATTTTAAACTTCCATCCATGGTCCCTGGTTTTACCCTATGGAACAAAGCAGAATGAGTGGAAACCTCTTCTACAAGATAGACTTTCAAGTACTTGAATCTATAGTTATTATATCTCCACTATATCTTGATTGCACCATATTAAATATCTCTTGTCCCTTTAATTTAATACTTATAATGGCCTAATCCTGGTCACCCTCCTCATTTTATTCTTCAGATTCTGAATGTCCTTTAAATGTACACCCCAATGACTTCCTTTTGCCTCCAGGTCAAATACAAAATATTGTTTGAAATTCAAAGCCCTTTATTACCTAGCCTCTCCTACCTTTCCAATTTTTTTACACCATTGGCCCTGACATACTCTTTGATCCAATGACACTAGATTCCCGGCTGTTCAACAAACAACATACTCCACTTCTCCACTTAGAACATTTTCTCTGGCTGTCCCCCATGCCTAGAATGCTCTTCCTCCTTCACTCTGATCACTGACCTCCCTGGCTTTAGTGGGCTTCAGCACCCCACATCAGTGATAGTAGTAATTCATCTGCAATCTTAGATGCATTCCCTTGCCTAGAGAATTGACACATTAAATGACTGTTCTATGTTTCTGGTCTTGCAAAGAACATGGACTGGGTGTACTAACATGCCCTGGGGGAGCATTCCAATAAGCTTTTCCCCTTCCCCTCAAGACAATGTGGCCCAGGCTCTATGTCTTTCCTTGGTTCGTACAACTAGCTCTTATGAAAGATAGGATGTTAATATATTTTCCTATGAGCCTGGGCCTCTATCAAGTATGCCATCCTATTTTTTCAAAACAAATTTTAAGAGAATAACTCAAATAGTTTTGTTTTGTTTTTAATAATACATTGAATGTTAGAAATAGATGAAGGGACCATATTCTTCCTTAATGTCTGGGAGGCCTGATTCATATTTTTTACTAGATGCAAAGGAAGAAAATTAGACCAGTATCATTACATCTTTTTTCTTCTATTGTAAATTTCTTTGGGAGTACTAGCAGTATTATGATTTATAGTGATTATAGAATGTCAAGGACCATGTCTCTCCTGGGCAAAGGAGGAATGGAGTTATGTAAAGGTTATTGCTATAACATTAATTCTGTCTCATATATATGTTTACTTAAACTCTTTTTTCCCCCAAAAGATTCATGTTTGTCTTCCTTCCTTCCTTCCTTTAACCATTTTACCTCCTAGGACTATCATACTGTGTCTCTCCTCTTCTGCTCAAATTTACTGAAAAAATAGTTCTATCCTTCATTTTCTCACCACCTACACTTTCCTCAGTACCTTAAGATCTCATTTCTGTCCCTACCAGTCCACTGAAATCCCTCTCTGAATGGTCAATTTTAGAGGCACTTATTAAATGGCTATTATGTGACATTTTCTGCAATATGGGCTGAGACAGACACAATGTTTAGGTAAGAAAGAGACCCTTAATTGAAATAATAGCTTGACCATTTATTAGTTTTTCATTATCAAACCTGGAAATTTGTTGTTTAATTTGTTTTCCTTAACTTTCCTACCACATTTGATGCTGTGGACTACATGCTTAGAATTGATTCTTTCCCGTCATTTGGCTTCAAAGACAGCCAACTCTACTTTTCCTAATACTCTTTCTCTCTTAATTTCATTGGCTTCTTGTCTTTTTGGTGCATTGTATGGGGTCATCTCCAAGTTTCTATCTTAGGGTCCCTTCACTACTATCTCTATCATTTCTCCCTTTTTATCTTTCTGAAGTCCACAGCTAATTAATGACAATATTTACAACAAACTTTAAGATTTGCAGAATGTGTTCCATGTTATTTTACGCTCATAATAGCCATTGGATGTCAGTGCTGTCATTATTTTCATTTTATAGATGAGGAAAGTGAGACACAGAGGGATTAAATAACGTGCCAAGGGTGACATAATTAGTAAGTGCTAATCAGTATCTGAGGTTGGATTTGAATTCAGGACTTCCTGACTCCAAGTTCAGCATTTTATGTGTTGCAACACCTAGCTGCCTCTATGCATTTTGATCATTTTATATTCCACATTTGATGGTGACTCAACTCCTTCTGCCACTGATAAGTCAGCTCCTCAAATCATGGCTTTTATATCCTCTCAGGTCTCCTGGGATAGCTATTTCTAATGCTTAGAGTTCACAAGCTCTCACCAATGTGCTATCTTGATTATTTATTATTATCATTTATTTAGAGTCAGTTCACTTTCAGAAAATGAAGAAACACTCTTTCCACGGAGTGAATTGTGCTACACTCGGACATGTGTGCCTGAGAGCAATGCCTTTGCTATTTATGACTCTGGTTATTGGTAACACAAATTCTGGATATCCAGAATAAAACTCATTATTCATTCTCTTAAATATATTGATTCTTCCCACTTCAGTACTGTTGTCCATAGCAATACTATTTACCCAGTCTCTCTTATTTGAAACATCACTATTTGACTATCCTTTCCTCTTTACCTCCCTAGCTAATGAGTTATCAAGGTCTATGATATTACTTCCTTAATCTCTTACCTTAGTTTTTTCCTCCATATTCCCCAAGCTACCTACTATTATCACCTACCTAGATTACTGTAATGATTTCCTAAAAGAGTCACAGATTCCCATTCTTCTTTCCCTTACCATTGTATTTTCAAAATCCTGAAAGATTTGTCTTATGCACATTTATTCTTATGTCATTCCTCTAATCAAACCCTTCAGAAGAGCTCCAGGTGACCTTTGGAATTTTGTTCAAACACCTCAGGCTAGTATTCAAGACTATTCACTCCATGCCCTAAGACTTTAACATCATACCTCACACACACACACTTCAAAGCATGAACCAGTCTCTATATCCATAAAGAAAGCTCTTTTTGACCCTATACCCCTTGAGATCTCAGGTAGCTCTTTCTCAAAACTTCTTTAATAGACTGATATTCTATTTTGTACTACAACTATTTATACATGTGTTTTTATACTTAATCTTATTTTTAATGAATAACAACAACAAAACACATGTATTATCTCTTAAACTTTCCAGAAAACAAAACAAAATCAAAATCTTTGAAACATACATAGTAAAACAAAACAAATTACCATATTAACCATATTTTTTTTTAAAAAGTGAATTTCATTCTTCATATTTTCTCTATCCTCTTTCTGTCAGGAAATGGGATAACATTCTTCATTATCAGTCCTCTGGAAGGTTGATCACTGTGTTCATCAGAGAACTAGTCTTTCAAAATTGTTCATCGTTACTGGATAAATTGTTTCCCTGGTTCTGCTTACCTCATTCAATACCAGCAAAATAATCCCCCTCATCATTTTTTTAATGAACAAAAGTATTCAATTATGCTCATATACCGTAATTTATTCAGCCATTCTCCATTTGATGGGCATATGTTGCAACAATCTGCTAGCAGCTGCTGTAAGCGTGTAAGACCCATCAACAACCAGCACACAGAAAGCTGCCAACACAGGTTGTTTTGATCTGCCTTACTAAGGAAAGCAACATTAAGGGGTTAACAATCTTACTTTAATCCAGCATACAAATATCATTTACTTAGTTCAGGGGAAAAAGCCAGCATCCTAAACTTCAGAGCAAATACAAACAAATTACAAACATCAACAGACAGACCTTGTCTGATTCAAATTTCAGTGCATAGTTACCAGGGTTTAACAAAGTCCCAACATCAGGGTTTACAAGCTGGAGGGCTCTTAACTGCAACTGCTCAGAGTTGCCACATCAACACACCTCCAAGAGTGAGAGCCCCAAGCAAATAGCTCTGTCCTCTCTTTTTATAGACTCTTTAGCCAGCATCAAACATCATCTTAGCTACCAGAACTCAGGTTCCTAATATTGGCTCTGGTCTTATCAACTTGGTTATCAAGAGCTTAGACTTCTTTACTTGAGAAGTGACTCTCCATATCTTTTGACCATTTATCAGTTGGGCGATGGTTGTTAGCCATCAATTTGAATTCATTCCTTATGTATTTTGGAAGTAAGACCTTTGTCAGAGAAAATTGTTATGAAAATTTTTCCTGAAATGAACTGTTGCCCTTTGAATTATACTTGCACTTGATTTGTTTGCCTAAAACTTTTAATTTTATTTAATCTAGATTGTATATTTTATCTTGTGTCCCCCTTTATTCTTTCTTTGATCTCGAACTCTTCTTATGTCACTTATCACTCTTAAATCTCTTATAATCTCTTATATCTCTTATAACTTCTTCTTATATCCATCAATGCAAAATGTAATGTTCTTCTTGTTCTCCAGAGATAATTTCTTTCTTGTTCTCTTTTATGCCAACTTTTATTTCCATATCATGTGTCCATTGGGAGTTTATCTTAGTATATTGTATAAAGTGTGGTTCTAAGCCTAATTTCTGCCAGACTGCTGTCCAGTTTTCTCAGCATTTTTATCAAATAAGGAGTCTTTCCCTTATTAACTGGGGCCTTTGGTTGTATTGAACATGACACTAATAGAGTCTTATGTTTTTTTAAACAAGTACCAATTTTTTATGATTAATGTTTTCCAATATAATTTTCTATTTATTACTAATAGACGTTCTTCCTTCCCCACCTTATTTCTTTCCATTACTTTCCTTGAGATTCATGACCCTTTGTTCCTCCAGGTGAATTTTTTTTCTATTTCTGCAGTCATTTGAAAGTCTGATTGGTACAACACTGAGAAGTAAAATAGGTAGCATTGTTACTCTTGTTTTATTGGCTCAATGAAAAATTATTATTTCTCTAAATATTTAGATCAACATTTATTTCTATCAAATACTTTGTTGAATTCATATAGTGCTATGTGTTAATTGGTAGGTGTATTAGGAAGGCAGAGTTTATAATCTCAAAGAGGATCATAAACATGTCTGAAACGTTCGGAACCGCCGGATATAAGAAACTCTCAAAGTAGAAGGCAGAAGAATCAAAACATTTATTTAGGCTCCACAGTAACCAACCCATGAACCAGCAACCCCATTTTGATATATTGATCAAAAGCTTCCAGGCCCAATAAGTACGCCTTGAAAGAGTAACCAGGAGGCTACAGAGAAGCATGATTGCGTAAAGCAAAATCATGTTTCCCCCTCTATGGTAATAAGATTACCCACTGGCCTGAAGTCTTTGTTCAGCTTTCTCCCGTAGGTCAGCTCTGCTACTGGCAGCTCCTGCTTCAGCTGTGGCTGTGGCTGTAACTGTCGCTGTAACTGTCGCTGTAACTGTCGCTGTAACTGTCTCCGGCTCCAACCGGAAAAGGAAAAAGAGGATCTTCAAGCTGGTAGGTAGAAACTTAAGGATGTTATATATTCTCTAGTGATTTTAAACAGAGTTTTTTCTATACCTTCCTTCTAGATGTTTTTATAATATACATAAATGCTGATAAATTATATAGCTTTTATTTTCTATCTTGTAATTTTATTTTCATTAAAATTTAAGTTTTCCCTCTAGGATTCTCTATGTATATCATCATATCATCTGTCAAAAGTGAAAATGTTATTCTCTATATATCTATGCTTATTCCCTATATTTTTCCTTCTCTTATTGCTAGAGTGAACGTTTCTAGTGATTTTCCCAATGATGGTGGTAACAAAGAAGATCATTGCTTTGCTCTTTATTTTATTGAAAAGGCCTCTAGTTTATGTTTATTTGATATAATGCTGACTATTGGCTTCATATACATATTACTTATCAAATTAATGAAAGGTCCATTTATTGATGTTTCACAATGTTATTCATAAAAATTTCTCTTGCATTTAGTCAGAAAATTTTTTCTGCATCTATAAATATATCTGGGGTACACTAGAACAAGCTCTGACTGGCTCACAAGAGTAGATTGTTAAATTTTCAGTGTGAACATTTACATCTCATGAATCAGAAAATGTTACAAATCATGGCTTGATTTGTTGTTCTGTTGATTCTTCTGTTCCACATTTTCTGCCTTGGTCAGTTGCCTACAATTGAATTTTTGATCTTGGGCTGGAAAGATGACCCACTGTGCTTGTTCTTTAGATTCTCAATCATTACTTTGTTGGCTGGTCTTTACAGATTTTTATTCAAGTGGTTGGGGAGGAACTTGGATCTTGGTACGTGTTCTAATTATTTACTAGATGTAATTTTCATGAAGGCAGTAACTATGTCATATCTAACTTGAGATTTTTTCTTGGTACTGTAAGAGTTCCTCCACAGAGTAAGAGTTTAATCAATGTTCACTGAATTTAGTTATATGCCATTTTTATTTCAGTAAAATAATCATCGCTAAAAACATCTCTATTTGGGTATATAAATTGATTTCCTTCCTTAAGAACTTTAGTTTGAACTATAACCAGACATACTAACCTCCCTACACCGCACTTCCATATTCTGCATGACAGAGAGGTAAAGGATTTAGCTGCCCCATTACTTACCACAAGAAATGGTAGATGACAACTGAGCAATATATCAATGAATAATGAAATTAGCTCTGAAGTAATTCAGGCCAGGTATTAAGAGACTATTGAAATTGTTGAATTTCCCAAGGTTAGAGGAACTAAATTTGCTAGTTGCTATCCTTTTAAAAATGTTCAGCTTAGTCTCTATAAGGCCAAAGAAATGATAGTATCTGATCTGAGGGGATCAGAGTGAGTAGAGATGCATGTAGGTACCCAAGCTGATTCATAATTGAACCTAATACAAAGACAGCTCAGCTCAACATGACATAATATGCCGCAACACAGAACAGTGCAATGAACCTTCATTATGTAACTACTGTGCTTACAACACCACATTATTAACTGAGGGAAATAAGCAATTTAAATAAAGCAATCCCTGTTCTCAAGGCAGTTATAGTCTAGTATAGAAAAGAAAAGAAAGGATAGATGAAAGAGAAAGTTGTGACAAAGGTAGTCAGGATTAGAATCGCTATGAGGAGAGAGGGCCATGTTGTTTAGTGGCTCCTTTGGAGGTGGTGGGCCACTGGTTTATAAACCTTCCCACTTAGCTTTGTATTTATTTTTCACCATCTTTTTATTGGAACATGTGGCATGCGCCAAAGGAATTTTTCAGAAGCACTTCCTCTATACTTCCCAGGCAAATTTTTGGTACACCTTTTTACCCTGAAATAAAATAGATTATTAAAAGAGTAGAACTTATAAGAAAAGTATTTATGGGATAGACAAAGCTGTGGAAAAGCTGAACATATATTAAGGTTTCTGTATTAAATGTAATAGGATTTGAGATCCTATTTAGAGACTGGATGAACAAATAGACATATTTTATTTTAAAGCATTTACTAAGTGCTTAATCAGTATGAGGCACTGTGTGAAGTGGTAGTCACAAAAATATAGGCAAGCAGGATAGTCTCTTTACATTCTAATAAAAAAATAACACATAAATGGGATCTTTAGTTGGAAAGTCAGCAAACGACTTGGAGAGAATCAAAAAGTGGCATTGTAAGCCTAGACAAGGCAAGATGAGTTTCATCAGTCAGAGCCCAGTATCCTGGGGGCAGGCGTTCAAGTATTGGTGAGAGGAGGACAGTTAAGCCAAAATCACTAACAGCCAACTCCAAGTCCATGACATAACACAATGACTCTACCTATTTTAAAACATTAACAGATAACAGCGCTTCAGCAAGTTTCTAGAAATTCACAGTAATTGATTTCAATTAAATGTATGAACACATATACATAAAGTTATATAATAACTTTAGAAAGGAAGTGGAAAGATGTTGTGAAATCAAACAACTGATGAGGAAGTGAGTGACATAACTTCAAAAGAGCTTGGAAATCACTAGCTTAAAACATTTATGAAGTTTGTTCATTGTTTTATGATATATCAAAGGTAACCCCAAATGACTGAGCCATTAAAATGGATAATAAAGTAGGATTAACTTGGTAGTATTGGGGAGAAGATCTTATAATCCCCTGCTAGTTCCGATGTAGAACAAATGAGATTAGATGAGTCAGAAGATCTAGGCTTAATGATTGGCTGTTACTTTTACTGAGTGTGCTATCTTGGACAAGTCACTGCTTTGAGTCTCAATTTCCTTCTTTGTAAAATGAGAATAGTAATATCATATTAGCTACATTATAAGGATGTTTCAAGGGCATATAGGTCATATAGGGCAATCTTTTAAAATTATTTTATAAACTATGAAGTACTATATATTCAATCAATAAGCACTGTTAAAAAATCTATTATGTACCAACTTCTGTGCTGGGTGCTAGAGAACAATTACAAAAACAAGTCATTGCTTCTCTTCTTGGGTGTGACATTCTATAAAAAATGTACAAAGACACACACTTTTATATATATAATGAATTAATAAATAATTATTTAATAATATTAACTAGTATTTTATATAGTGCTTTATTAATATTATCTCATTTATTCCTCACAACATCCCTGAGTAATATATCCTATTATTATCTTCATTTTAAAAATGATAAAACTGAGGCAAATCATGTTAAGTGATTTGCCCAAGGTCACACATCTAGTAAATATTTGAGGTTGGATTTGAACTCAGGTCTTCCTGTCTCTATGTCCATTTTTCCATCCCCTGAAACTCCTAGCTTCCTCATAAATATACACGATACACACCCATGCCCACATGTCCCTCAATTTATATTTTTAACAGATATTAAGTGCTGTGGCTGCTGCTGCTACTGGTACTGCTACTACTACTACTACTACTACTACTACTACTACTACTACTACTACTTCTACTACTATATTAATCAAACCAAAATTAAAAAAAACATTTCTTTAAAGAAACACTGTGTGTATTGAATTATAAAAACAAAACTACTATAAAAATTAGAAAATATGAACAAATTAATTTTTTTCCAGATGAGAAAAAGAAAAGAACAATATAATGTCACACATTTCCTTTGGCATTTTGATCATATTCACTCATATTGGCAAAATTTCATTATATAATGTCCCAGGAAACATTAAATGCAGTTGTTATTTAAACAAGTCTTTCATTTATTATATATTTTTGAATAGAAAGTTCAGATTGTCACTAAATAACACTTCTCAGGTTAATTTAACCCCAGCAGAAAATATATATGTAAACTGAAGAAAAGATATTAACCTCAGTGGTAACCTTCATGGTAACACATTACTTCATCAATTTTATTTGGAGAGTATCATTGAAAAGTGAAAAGAGACTAGAATTTGGCGTCTAAGTATCTCCATTACATATCACTCTGGCACTTAATTAGGTGGGTTAGTTAGATTAATGGGCTTGAACTAGATTATTGTTAAGGTCCCTCATCAGTCTACATTTGTGATCCTATGAGTATAATATTATGGACAAGTATGGCATAAGGCCTATCAAACAGGTATGTGTATATCTTTACTTTCAATTGAAAATTCCATTCGAGAAAATTATTTTTTTAAATCTATAATTTAAAAAAAAGTTTAATTCATTTAGAATTGAAGCTAAAAAGAAGCTAAAAAATTGAGACTACATAAGGAAAATAGTTCCTAATATTTAAACTATTCAAAACTGAAATCAGCTGCCAGAGATACTAGATTCCTCCTTTTTGGTGGTCTTCAGACTTCTCAGCTATGTTTAAGTACATTTTTTTAGGATATATACTAGGCCAATTGACTGCTCAGCTCTCTGATTAACTATTAAAATATGTGTTACCCACAAATATGTTCTTATCGTACTGGGGCCATGACTTTGTCATGAGATCATTAAGTCCTATCACAACCAAACACACATAAATGTGTGTGTATCTGTATCTAGATATATATGAATATAAAATGAATCAGGATGGCACCCAATAATTTTAATTTAATGTTTTCCTATCTATAATATTTTCATTTTTTTTGGTGTTTCTCTTTCAAAACTTGAGATTTGTCATTTTATCTAGGTTGACTTTCTTTTCACTGGTACAGTCATAGCTTTATCCTTTACATCTGTAACAACAATGTGGCTAGCAGCTGCTGCTGAGGTGTAAGACCCAACAAGACCAGCAACAAGAGCTGCCAGCACAGGTTCTTTGATCTGCTTTTCTAAGGAAAGCAACTTTAAAAGCGGTTAACAACCTCACTTTTATCAAACATACATATATCATTCATTTAGTTCAGGGGAAAAAGATCAGCCCCCTGGACTTCAGAGCAAATACAAACAAATTACAAGGGTATATTATATAAACAGAGCAAATAAACACTAAACAGCAAACAGGCTTCTAGCTATCTGTCCAAGCAATACATAGTTACCAGAGAAGCACCAACATGTGGGTTTTTTCAAAGCAGGGGCTCTTAACAATGGCTGCCCAGAGTCTCGTCTAGTCAAATCACACAACACTGAGTTTATATACCCTTCTTAGGGCCCAAGGATTCATACCCAATCAGCAAAAGGGTGTGAGTCTGGGGCTTTGCACCTAGTAAGACTTAATCAAAGGCACTTGGTTACTTCAGTGCTCCAAAAGGGAAAACAGTCAAAAAAGTCCTACGTCAATTAATATTATAACACCTTAACAGATATGAAAACTGATCCCATGTGTGAGAGAAATTTTAAAAATAGGACCTGAACTCATAGTATTTCTTAACTCAGAACAGTAGTTATGAGTTGGTTCATACTTATGCCCCCATTTGGAGAGCACAACTCTCTAACAATGGACTGGGGGCTGAGTGCCTAGCTCTAAGCTAGGAAAGATCCCTGTCTCCTGGTTGGCTCCTGTTTACCTTCATGCTGCACACAAAGGAACACCAGCAACATAAAAACAGAGTCAATCACAAGTGCCTATTAGAAATAATATTAAATCCAGAAATGCATTTTTTTTAAAGATAATTTGAGAAAAAAAGAAATGGAAATAAAGCTGGGGCAGAGTAGGGCCTTCTCTGATTGGTTTGTTTTTCTTGGGCTAGGACCAGCAATAAAACATATCCTGTCACAGCCACAGACCTCCCAGCTTGTCCATTTAGGTAGAAGTCATTTCTCATGGTCTTAAAGAATAGAATTGTAAATGTGGCAGACAGGAGCTGCAACCCCTCTCATGCTGCTGCTGTGGGATGTCTAACACTTCTCCTTTCTTCTGTCCTCAAGAATCACAAATTTCCAACATCACAATATGTGAAAACCTCTATGCTAATCTGACTGAAGGCTAATCTCTTATTAGTTTCCTTTCTTCTCAAACTTAGAAGAAACAGAAATCACAGAGATATTTATGGCCAGCTAATTCCATGCCATGGGTTGGTCCAGATAATTTCAATAATGTTAAAAAAAGTTTATTTCCTAGTTGCCAACCTAATTACTCTCTAAATTGAGCTTTGAACCCCAGTCCTTGAACCTAGTCTGACCATGCACCAGGACTTGAAGTCACTCCTACTTAGTAGGACCTAACATTTCCTGTACTTTGCCAGACTAGCCTTCCAGAATCTGACTTTATATCCACCCCTAGAATGAGGCCTTAAAATAAGATTCTAGGAAAGGTTGACTTTCATAAAAATTTCTCATTATGTAAGGAGGCAATGGGTTCCTCCTCACTGGAGGTTTCTTGACTCACTTCTTAATGAGGCCTATTCACTGAATGGGTGTCACCTCACTCTAAGGGAGTACATGAAATGGCCTGAGGCTAAAAGGGCCAGGGGCTCCCATTGCATCCTGGGTCATCTCCAGTCATCCTGATAAATATCTGGTCAATGGACCCAGATGGCTCTGGAGGAGAAAGTGAGACTGGTGACCTTGCACAGCCCTCCCTCACTCAAATCAAAGTCAACTGCAAGTCATGTCATCATTTCCTGATGTCCTGGTCCTCTTTGAGAATGAAGGACAAACACAACAAAGTAAATGGAATGACCACTTAGAGGGTATCCCATACTGCATATTACTTTCAGGTATGAATCAGATTAGATACTGATCTTCTAATTCTAAATTCTATAATTCTGCCTTGGGGCAAAGACACTTTGGCTTTGTGATGTTTATGGCTCAGGCTCTAGGGTCTGAAGAAGTAGAAAAATCCCAAGATGACTCTGAGGTTTTAATGCCTGAAATACTAGGAGAATGATGCTACCTTCAAAAGAAAACAGTTGAGTCAAAAGAAGAGATTTTTGTGAAAACATGATCTGTCATTATGTATATACCACCAATTAACAATTTAAATTTAAAACTGTTCAATATGATGTATGAGAAATGGGCTAGTCAGTGATGAAAAATCTCTTTTCACTGAACATAATTTTACAGCATCAAGATTTGCTGTCAAATATTCTAATTTTTCCAATAATACTAAAGAAATTGTTGTTAACATACAGACTCATAGCACCATTCTTTCTTTAAGGTGTTGAAGCAATGATATCATGCTGGTTCCAACCTTCAAAAGAATCTCACTAACCCATTGCTCCATGATTGGTCTTATCAGGGACTCCTTTTCAAGATTCTCATCTAAGTTCCCTGGAATCTTAGTGAAACAGTGGGAATATGATGAATTAGTAAAATTACCTCATCTCACTGGAAGTAAATGACAAGATCCTACTCCCCATAACATTTATCAGATGATAATACCTGTGGATCAAGACTTGAATACCTCCCAGCATTTCAATTAGTACTGAGAGGAAATATGTTCTGATTCGTTGAGGAATCCTGAGGGACATGTATAAAACTAGCAAACTATTTTGAAATCGAAGATTTGGAAGTCTAGAAGCTTAGTCATAGAAGTCTGCAATTAAGCACCCCCCCCCCCGAAGGAATCCCTTGGTGGCCAGAAGAAAAGTACTGCCCTTATAATTGATCTCAAACTCCTTCTCATCCCTTTCACATTCTCTACTTGACTGGAGGATGATCTAGTAAATTCTAGTGGACCAAAGTGTTCAGACTTCACATGTCATTACTAGTATAGTGACTTGGGGTAGCATCTGAATTTGGACCAAATTGCAAATTCATCTAACTGAAAAAAAGGCAGCTTCAAGACTACAAAGAAAAGTTGCACCATACCCAAGGGAAACTTCTTGACTACCCCACCAAGGTTTAAAGAAAAAAAAGAACTTCAAAAACCAAGATCTGTGAGTTGCCCCTTTTTCTCATGTACTCTAAGTATCATCCACTTTGCCCAAGAATCTTGAATGTACTGATGGGAGTGTCAGACATTTGGGAGTGATGTTTTGTACTAAATACATTGCCATATCAAATAACCCATTTTAAAGCTAAATAAGTATTTCTAATTAATCTAATGATAATCTTTGGGGGAAGTACAGCACACTGGTAAGGGCTTATTCAAATGCCGGGGCCTGGAGTTAAGAAGATTAGGTTCAAATCTGAACTAAGCCACTTACTGTCTGTATAACTCTTGGGAGAATCATTTAACATATGTTTGCCTCAGTTTCCTTATATTTAAAGTGGAGACATTCACAGAGCTGCTATGAAGATCAAATGAGATAAAATCTGTTTAAGCATAGTACCTGGCACATATGAGGTATTAATAAATGTTTATTTTCCTTCTGATGAAATATGGATAGAAGAGGAATAATACACACATACTATGTATATATATTTATGTATATATACAATTTATATATACATATATTGGTAAATATATATATATATATACAATTATATAATATATATACAGACATATACGGACTCATATGTATGTATTCGATGAAAATGTAAACCCCCCCCCAAAAAAGAGAGGGAGGATAAGAGAGAGAGAGAGAGAGAGAGAGAGAGAGAGAGAGAGAGAGAGAGAGAGAATATAAATCTGTTTCTATGTTTCTATTTGGAAAAATATTTTTCAATAGATGAAAGAGACAAAATCTCTTCCTCTTTCTTATCATTTCTGCTTACATGCTGGGGAATGAAATGCCAATATAGAAGGAGCAAGGCTTTAGCCACTCTAAAAGCTGAGAGCTAACCATTCAGACTTACTTAGATACCTACCATTAGTGGATTATGGCCATATTCCCTAGGTGGGTGAGTGGATGAGAAGTGAATAGTTATTTGAAGTTCACACATCCAACTGCAGATGGGAATTAAGAAATAAAAAAAAATCAGTTGAGCTCCATTAGCACATTCCCAAGTTACAAGAGTTTGAGAAAAGGGCAAGGCAGATTTTGGCAACTGCTCTTTTAGGTGTTGAAGAAAACTCAGCTCCAATCGTATGGTGCATTTTTGATTAAATGTTGCCAAGTTCTAAACCAAAAGTGAAAACAACACTTATGTCCCATTAGCACCTTCAGTGAATGCAAAATAATAATTGATCAATTTATATTAATAATTTAAACTTGAAACAGGTTTCTTGGGACTCCCAAAACTGTTCAATCCTGGTAAATTTTATGCCTCTCTCAAATGAACATGAACATCTCAGAAGTGAGTTTCTTCTTCAATCCCCCAAACTTCAACCTTAATAACATCTCATCATTCAACCAGTTAAGAACTTCCCTGAAAATATTGCTATTCAAAGATTAAAAGAATATGCTTTTCATGTTTTAGCCTCTTAATTGAGCTATGCATTACTCATCAGTGGACATCTGCCATTTATTAAACCAGGCAAATCTTTAAATCTGTATGAAAATTTCCAGTGGCTTTAGTGGAGTGGGTGGCTCCCTTGCCTTTGAAAGAGATGAGTACCCTTCAAAGAGGAAATGAATTCCACTCCAACAGTAAATAGCACACATTCTTCTGCCTTGGAAAGGTTTTCTCTTTCAGTGTTTAAGGAGTCAGAAATTATCCCAGACACAGCATCTGGGGGATTCACAGAATGAACTGGCAAAATGGCAGTGGTGATACACCATCATTTCTTTTTTGTGAGTGTCACCAAATGGCAATTTAGTTTCAGGGGGAAAATATATTCTTGAAGATGTCGTGGGAAGATTTTTCTCTTTATCTAGGTCATCTAGGACATCTTCCTCTATATGTTTAACCTTGGTAGTAGCTAAACAAAGAAGTAGTGATTAAATATAATGAAATTTAATTGAACAAACTTCAGTAGGACTATGCAATCTTGAAAGTTAGCTGCTGAATTTTATGCATACCATAGTACTTATAGGAAGAGACATGCCAATATATTTAAGAACAATTTTGGTATATTTACCATCTGTTTAGGATGTACAATATTATAGGGGCATTGAATTTTTCAGTTGAAATGGTTTTGCTAAGTCACATTGTTCTGTCTTCATATTTTCTGAGGAGAGAACAGAACACAATGTTCATGTCATTATTAGGGATAAACATGAAGGCAGGGGATAAGAAAAATTGTGTCTTTATGTGGGGGGCAGTGTCAGTAAGAACCATTCCAACATACAGATGTACACATAATTCGATGATGAGAAAACTAAGGCTAACAGAGGTTAAGTGACTAACCCACAGTCATCCAACTAGTGTAATATGAATTCAGGTCAAATACAAACTCAGGTTTTCATATTCCAGGTCCAGCTCTCTATCTAATGGGTCAACTAGCTTGCTGCACATACACATACACGCACACACAACCTTGAATCATGAAGATCTCATTTCAACATCGATACACATAGTCACACATACATATATGTTCATATACACATATGTGTATAAATGTGTATGTCTATATATACATACCTATATACATATTTATCCATCTTTAATTTCCCAACACTCTTATCCTACTAAAGGAACCATCTCTTATAACAAAGAACAAAAACTAAAGAGGAGAAAAAAGTAAGTTTACCCAAACTAACCAATATATCAAGCAAACTGATATTTATACCCATTATTCCCTGCTTCTGCAAGGAAGGGAAAGAAGTACATACCCATACCTTAGCTTGGTATTCAAGCTTAGTAATTTTACTTACACAGAGTTCAGTTTCAATTTGAAGTTTTTGGTTTTTTTTTTGGATTTTTATCAGTCGTCATGTAGATTGCTTTCCTGTTTCTACTTGCTTCCTTTTATATCATTCCATGTCTTCTCATGATTCTTTATGTCTTTGTAGTCATTATTTCTTATACCATCATAATATGCCATTGCATTCATGCCCCAGGATATGTTCAGCCATTCCTCAATTGATGGGCATTTATTATTTTTTTATCTTTATTGTTACTATAAGAAGTGGTACTACACATATTTTGGAATATATGGGACCTTTCTATTTTTATCTCTCCAATTTCTTTTTTATTACATATGCAAAACACTCATTTCACTGTAATCTCTAATTTTCCCCTAATGTTTTTAGAATCAAGGAAAACTGAAAATTTTGTTAGCAGTTTCTCTTATAAGTATCATATTTGTGGCTAATATCCTCTTAAATAAAGGAAAAATATGGATACTCCGAAATTAACATTGCATTCTAGCGCTTATCATTTATTCTCCCGTGATTTTTGTTAACATAAATCAGAGATTTGTTAACAAATGTGTTAGCAATCAGAGAATCAAAAAAGTTGAATCCTGTCCAACCTAGCTTATTTTCATCTCACTTTCTTTGTTTCTAAAGAAGTGATGACCCCGGTAACTTTTCACCCCATCTCAAAGGAATATTTTTTCTACTTAATAGTTTATTTTCCCCCAGTTACATATTACAAAAAAAATTTATACATTTGTTTTTAAAGCTCTGAAATCCAAATTCTCTCTCTTCCTCCCTCCCTACCTCACCCCACCGAGAAAGCAAGCAATTCGATGTCATGTGAAACATTTCCATAATGGTCATGTTATGAAAGAAAACATTAAAAAAAAAAACCTCAAGAAAAATAAAGTTAAAAAAGTATGTTTCAATCTGTATTCAGACACTATCAGTTACTTCTCTGGGGATGGATAGCATTTTTCATCATAGGTTCTTCAGAGTTGTCTTGGATTGCTGTATTGCTAAGAATAGCTAAGTCATTCACAACTAATCAACCCACTATATTGCTGTTACTTTGCACACAGTACATTTCACTTGGAATCAGCTCATGTAATTCTTTCCAGGGTTTTCTGAGAGCATCCTACTCTTCATTTCTTATAGCAAAATAGAATTTCAACACAATCACATACCATAATTTGTTCAGTCATCCCCCAATTAATGGGCATTGCCTCAATTTCCAATTTTTTGCCACCAGAAAACAGTTGCTATAAATATTTTTCCTTTCTGTTTCTTATATCTTTTGGGATACAGACCTAGTAGTGGTATTGCTAGGTCAAAGGGTATACATGGTTTTATAGCCTTTTGGGCATAGTTCCAAATTGCTCTGCAGAATGGTTGAATCAGTTCACAACTCCACCAACAGTGCATTAATGTCTCACTTTTTCCCACATCCCCTCTGACATTGATCATTTTCCTTTTCTATCCTATTAACCAATCTAATACATACGAGGGAGTACCTCAGAACTATCTTAATTTGCATTTCTCCAATCAATGGTGAGTCAGAGTATTCCTTAATCTATCTATAGGTACCTTTGATCACTTTATCTGAAAACTGTTCATATATTTGATCATTTATCAATTGGGGAGTGGCTCTTATTTTTATAGATTTGACTCAGTGCTCTATCTTTTACAAATGTGACCTTTATCAGACAAACTTGCTTCAAAATCTTTTTCATAGTTAGTATTGCTAACTGTATTTCCCTCCAACCTATTTCCTCCCCCCCATTTATTGTATTCTCTCTCTCTCCTTTCTCTCTGTCTCCCTTCAAAAGTGTTTTGCTTCTGACTACCCCCTCCCCAATCTGCCTTCCTTTCTCTACCCACTGCACCCAGCCCCTTCATCCCCTTCCCTTCCTACTTTCTTGTAGGGTAAGATAGATTTCTATACCCAATGGAATGTGTATGTTATTCCCTCTTTGAGCCAATTCTGATGAGAGTAAGTTTCACTCATTGCCCCTCACCTCTCCCTTCTTCCCCTCCACCATAAAAGCTTTTCCTAGCCTCTTTTATGTGAGATAATTTACCCCATTCTACCTCTCCTTTCCTCTTTCTCCCAGTACACTCCTCTCTCAACCCTTAATTTTATTTTCTTAGATGTCATCCCTTTGTATTCAACACACACTTATGTCCTCTGTCTATATATACTCCTTCTAATTGCCCTAATAATGAGAAAGTTCTTATTAGTTACAAACATCATCTTCCCATGAAAGAATATAAACAGTTTAACATTATTAAGTTCCTTATGATTTCCCTTTCTGGTTTACCTTTTAATAAGTCTTG
Source organism: Trichosurus vulpecula (assembly GCF_011100635.1). Taxonomy (NCBI): domain Eukaryota; kingdom Metazoa; phylum Chordata; class Mammalia; order Diprotodontia; family Phalangeridae; genus Trichosurus; species Trichosurus vulpecula. The sequence continues at coordinate 352,937,066 of NC_050573.1, forward strand.
TATTTGAAAGTCAAATTTTCTATTCAGCTGTAGTCTTTTCATCAAGAATGTTTGAAAGTCCTCTATTTCATTGGATGTCTACAGGCCTGCTCCTGCTTTGCTGTGGCTGGATCTGTACTGGTGTGGCCTGCACGGGACTGTGCTCCACCCTCACCTAGGTGTGACAGACCTTTTCTGCTGATCTTCTAAGTTGCCTTTGGCATCTGTGGGCAAAGAGGTCTGGAAACTGCCACTGCTGCCACTAATTCAGTCACCCCAAAGCCTACTCTGGGTTTGCTGAGGTCTGGTTTGCACTGGCACGACCTGAGTTGGATTGTATGTGTAATTGGAGGTTAAAAAGAAAGAATTTGGGAAGTCTTGTTCAAAGGGACAGGGAAAGAAGAGAGAAGAGTGCTCATAATTATGTAGCTTCATTTTCTTTCTTGGGAGGGAAATGATTCTGAAGTAGTATAAATACATAAAAGAATGGAAAGATGAACTATCTGGGAGGGTTTATGGAATCATACAACTTGAGATCTGGAATGAAATTCAGAGATCATTTAATCTAGCTCTCTCATTTTAATGAATAGAAACTGAGATGCTAGAAGATGATATGACTTGGCTTAGATTACACAGGTTGTAAATAGAAAACCTTAGATTTGAATTCAGTTCTATCAAATTAATATACCAAGTGTATTCTGTAAAACTGAAGAATTCTGAGTTAATTTGAATATAAAAGGAATCCTTAACATATTTATTTATAGTTTATAGAAATGATTCTATTCTGGTGATGGTAACTAAAACAATTTTAATCATTTATGTAAATTAGCACATATTAGTTATGTCATTTTATTAGCTAAGGAGCTATATAGCTGTAACTTTCTATTTAGATAAATATCTACATTCAGATCAATATTTTTATTTATCATCTATTTATCTACATGTATGAGTACATATAAAACACTCATAATTTCCTTTTGGAATTAAATATGCATATATATGTATGTGTATGTGCATATACATATGCATATGTATGTGTGTGTGTGAGTGTGTATGTATGGTCTCCATCCTGATTCTGTTCAGAAATAGAATAGATAACTTTGCTATCTCCTTGATTATTCAGCCACTCACTTGACAAAAGGCAGGAGATTAGATCGTGTCATCCACAGCTAAGAACAATGTGGAGCCCAAATGAGTTGCCACCCTCTTCACAGACTTTCTCTTCCATCCTTATGAAAAATCCATCCTGGAAATTTTAGAGTAATAAATTTATCCACACTTTCCCAGTTCAAACTAGCTTCCTTTCTTGAACTATATAGCTTGTCCTGTGACTCTATCAGCCTGCTGCTCCCAACCCCTATCACCCCCTCCACCCCCACTAATTCCCTTTCTCACTGGACTGTATTGTAAAAACCTTTACATGTAAAGACAGGAAACTGATATGTGGTAGCAGACGTTATTGAAGAGAAACAAGCCTCCACCATAGACATGGCATGAGAATGAGTGTTGTTGAGCGGTTGGAGATGCCAATCTGGCACACAGGAAGGTGCCAGTTGTAAAGTACAGCCATGCTAAGAAAAGTCATCATTCACTCCCAGGCTTTTTGTACGCAGGACGGGAAGATTCCAATATCCATTAGGCTTTTTGTTCACTATCACTATCACTCATAAGCAGCTGTCATATATCATGTTTTCCATCCTTTCAAGCATCAGATGTGGTACTCTTGAATAGTATAGCACATTGATTCTGGACTCATGGTTAGGGTGGATTGCTGAGTGACTATTAACTGTGGCAGGTTGACAGGATTCTTTCCAATAGTACTCCTAAGGGGGTCTTCAGTAAAGGAGGAGAATGATTTTTTTGAAGTTCCTTTTTCTATCTGCTAACTGCCAGGAGCTTCCAAATATAGCCCCTGTTGCTCTTTCCTATTAGAGTACAGGTTGAAGCTATGAGCTTGTAGAGCTTTCACTGTGCTCAGTGTGAGTTCAGGCATTTTCAAAGCTTCTGCTACTCTCTTCTAATTCGTGCAGAAAAGGTGGTTGAGCCAGACATAGGGAAGACTCAACCTTTGAAAATGGAATGCAATGGTATCTGTCCTTCATTTCTCTCTCAGAAACTCTGCTTCTCATTGCTACCAGACCAGCACACACCCTTTTCATCTATAAGCAACCAATGGAGCAAAGGGACTATACTGTCAAGAATTAGTTTCCAAAGATGGGCATCCTGGGTATAAAACAATTCTAACATGAGGGGACAGAGGTAGGGGTGGGGAGCGGGAAGAGAGAGAGAGAGAAAGAGAGAGAGAGAGAGAGAGAGAGAGAGAGAGAGAGAGAGAGAGAGAGAGAGAGAGAGCGAGCGAGCTTACATAAGGCTTTGTATTATGTTGTGTGTTCTTGTCAAAAGCCCCATGGAACTATGGGGAGAGGTGTTCTATAATTACACGGATGAGTAGATAGATCTTTTTTTTTCCTAACATACCATCAGGGCAAAGATTTGGGAAATGGATTCCCTAATGACACAATGGTGCACTAATGTAGATGACCAGCTTAGTGTTTAAATTCAACTAACAAACTGAGGGCACTTAAAAAAAAACAACAGAATAATAATCAACACTTAAAAATACTAAATCATGCATCATGTGTCTGTCCCCAACTCCATCTGCTTTCTTTAGGAAGTGGCCAATTTACTTTCACAAAGGAAATCAAATGCATCTCTGTTCATCTAAATTTACTTTCAAACTGACTCTGCAGAAGTAAAGTCCCTATAACCCTTATAAAAGCAATATTCTAACCTTTTTTTGGATTCCTTAAAAGTGCTTATCAAGATGAATGAGAACGGTGGTGTGTAATTTCAAAAATGTAATTGCTTTTCTCTATAGCTTTCTCTAAGCGTTTTCAAGGTCACCCATAAAAAGGGACAGATAAACCTATAATCCAAGTCTTCTCCTAGCGTTCTGTGTCACTGCATATTACTCCTTGCATGAAAGAACTGTTACTTTGAGAAGGGTTGTTTTATTTTTTCTCTCTAAAGAGGGTGTGAAATTCTTACTCATTCACACATTGTTTAGTAAAAGTGAAGTGTTGAGAAGATTAAATAAAATATGTTGCCATGTAGTTCAGAATACCATTATGATTGACCCCACCAAATCTGGTAAAATACTTACTAAATGATTCTACCATTGAATCACCACATTGAGCATAATTCTACATTTCAGAGTCAATGTGTTTTTAAGCAGCAGCTAGAAAACATTTATGCTTATCTTTAGTACAATGAAAAAAGAAACAATAATAATATTTTTAAAATACATTCAAATTTGTTGATGTATTTAATAGCGTGGTAAAAGTACTTTTTTCTGCATCATTATTCCACCAGAGCAAAAAAGTAAGATGTTTGGAAATGTATACTTAGTCAAACTTAGATAAGGACACAACGATGGAAAATGCTGTTAATGGCCTCAATATTTATTCAAATATTTAGGATATTTTTATATACTTGAAAATAACAGAGCAATTGTTTCACTTTCACACTGAATAAAAGAATCCATTGAGGTGAAGGAATAACCAGCATTTTTTCTGATAATATAATAGGGATAACTAGTCTTATTTAAAAAAAAACTGTCCATTTTAGCCTTACATGCAAATTAACAAGCACATTAAGGTAGAATCTGAAAAACAAACAAATGAAAAACCTTAGTTGGAAATAAAGGAAATAATGTCAAAGGAAATTAAGAATTTTTAAAAAAGAAAATAGAAATGACAAGCAACAGCACAAATCTTTCAGTATTTGTAGATGCTTTACTATCATCAATTTGTCTTTTTCTACATGAATATCCTGAGATATTTTAAAAGTGAAAAAAGTGAAAGTAATTAAGACACTAACATACTCAATTTCAGTGTAGACTGAGTATCTCTCTCTCTCTACATATGTATATAAATATATATATATATATATACACACACATATATATATATATACACATATATATTTAGCCACATCAATTTTTTTTCTTTTTTAAAGAATATTTTATTTTCCTCCAATTACACGTAAAAACAATTCTAAACTTTTTTGTTTTTGTTTTTGTTCAGGAGGGGGGAGGCAAGGCTACTGAGGTTAAGTGACTTGCCCAAGGTCACACAGTTAGTAAGTGTCAGGTGTTTGAGGCCAGATTTGAACTCAGGTCCTCCTGATTCCAGGGCTGGTGTCCTATTCACTGTGCCACCTAACTGCCTCACACTGAACCATCTAGCTGCCCCAATATTTTGAAAAAAAAAATTTTGTTTCAAATTCTAACCCTCCCTTCTCTGAGATAGTAAGAAATCTGATATAGGTTATACATGTGCAATCATGAAAAACATTTTCATGTGAATCATTTTGTAAAAGAAAACACAATAAAGGAAGGAAAGAATGAAGGAAGGAAGGAAGGAAGGAAGGAAGGAAAGAAGAGAAAATAACATGTCTTGGTCTGTATTTGGACATCATCAGTACTTCCTATGGAGGCAGATAGCATTTTTCATTATAAGTCCTTTGGGATTTCCTTGGATCATTATATTTCTGAGAATAGCTAAGTCTTTCACAGTTATTAATCATACAATATTGCTATTACTGTGTACAATGTTCTGGTTCTGCTCACTTTACTCTGTACTATGTCATGTAAGTCTTTTCAGGTTTTTCTGAAGTCTTCCTGCTCATCATTTCTTATAGTACAATAATATTCCATTACAATCATATATCACAATGTGTCCAGCCATTCCCCAATTAATGGGTATGTGCCCTCAATTTCCAATTCGTAGCCACCATGAAAAGAACTACAATAAATATTTTTGTGCAATAGGCTCTTTTCCCTTTAAAAAAATCTCCTTGGGATACAAACCTAGTTGTGGTATTGCAGGATCAAAGGATATGCACAGTTTAATAGCATTCTGGGCATAGTTCCAAATTGCTCTCCAGAATTGTTGGATCAGTTCACAACTCTGCCAATGTACATTAGTATCCTACTTTTCTCACATCCCTTACAACATTTATCATTTTGCTTTTCTGCCCTATTAGCCAATCTGATGACTGTGAGATGGTGCCTCAGAGTTGTTTTAATTTGTATTTCTCTAATTAATTGTCATTTAAAGCATTTTTCATATAGATTTTTTCAAAGATAGCTTTGATTTCTTCATCTGAAAATGCATTTTCCTGTCCTTTGACCGTTTATCATTGGGGAATGACTTATGTTTTTATAAATTTGACTCAGTTCTCTATATATTTGAGAAGTGAGGCTCATGAGGTCTTTTGAAATAAACTCATTGATTCACACATTCTTATTGTGACTTTTTAAAAAATATCTATCTACATAGATACTTAGAAAAATGCTTTTAGCAGTCTATGAGGGAAAAGCTTTACAACCTGAAAACAGTTGATTTCTTGGTTTCCCTTCTCCCTTGGCTTGTGCCCAATGGTTCAAGAAATTAGAGAACAAAGGGGGATAGTAAAAAGTTGCTTAAAATGAACATACCCCAATGAAATTAAAGAGCATTCCCCAAATAATCAATCTAATTGAAAAGAATATAAGAAATACCATAATGAGCATGCACTGTTTGCTGCTTTATTTTCACTTGGTGTTTGTAAAACAAATGTTCAGAGGTTACTGGGTCACAATATGATTCAACGGAATGAACACTTCCACTGACCTGTGTTAGGTTTTAAACACATGGCCAGTAAGGATATCCCAGATTAAAATTTACTTGGTTAATACTTAATGAAATTAAGGTATGATAGAATGTAGATAATAATAATATGTGGTTTTCTAAGGTAATAGATAGCTTACAGGTATGCTTATGTGTGGTTTAATAATTCCTTGTTTCTTTTTAAGTTTCACCCATTGTCCTAGAATGCTGACAGGCTAAGTGACTTGTGTAGGGTCATTATTGTGAGACTCAAAATTTGAAGCCATGTTTTCCCAACTTCGAAGCCAACTCTATTTTGGTTGTGCTATGCTGTCTCCCAATAAATGGATAGATTGACAGATAGATAGATACATAGATATACAGATAGATAGATAGATAGATAGATAGATAGATAATAGATAGATGGACAGATAACCTATACACCCATCATGATCATGTAATTGGGGACAAAACAAAATGAACAAAAAACCAAAAAGTCATTGGACTTAGAATCCTGGGAAACCTGAGCTTGGATCTCAGCTCTGTTCCTTAACTAGTTGTGTCACAGGCAGCTAGGTGGTGTTGTGGACACAGTGCCAGGCCTGGAGTCAGGTAGACTCATATTCCTGAATTCAAATCTGGTCTCAGATACTTACTAACTGTGTGACCCTGAGCAAGTCACTTAACCTTGTTTGCCTCGATTTCTTCATCTGTAAAATGAGCTGGAGCAGGAACGGATAAACCACTCCAGTATCTTTGCAAAGAAAGCCCCAAATCAGACATAACTTAGCAACAACAACAACCCTCATGTCACACTGGAAAGGTTATTCAAACTTTCTATATATACAATATAAATTTAGGAGGTTTTTATGAATAAAATAATTATTACAAATTAATGAAAATGTTTGACCTTAAATTTTCATATGCAACATATACATGCCATATATACTTGCATACATGCACATATAATCTTTTAAATTCTAACATTGATGTTACATTGTGATGCGAACATGATCATGATTTCTTAAACAGCGAGTCAGTAGAGAAAATTTCTGGAAAAACCTATGTACCTGGAAAGGCATTGATTATAGAGGCAATGGCAGACCGAATAGTTTTTATAGGGGTATCAACCTAACTTTAGTTCAGAAATCGTCATGACTAGGTTAACTGCAAAGTGGTGGATATTTTGGCCATGACAATTCTCAAAATACCGAGTCATACAAGGGTTTATGATCTATGTCTGTGGAAGGAATGCCTATATTCTTGGAAGCACTGACATGCAATACATACATACACACATATATTCAGTGTTTGTGCCTTTTTTGTAGTATGTAATACTGTGAATACTGTGTTAATTAATTATTTGCTCCCCCGAATCTTCTAAATTAACATATTCTGTTTAAGTGACTGGGCTATGACTACATACATAAATACATGCATACATATATTATACTAAATTATATAATGTTATAATTATTATTTTGTCATGTCCTATCATATATAATATATGGCAAAAAAGGATGTCAGCATGGGCTGTCATCAAATTTTTAATTTCAAGTTCCAATCGCTCTGAGATCCTTCTGTTTATAAATGATTAACATTGATTATAAGGCTGGTTATGGTGAACTGAAGTGGTCAGCCTTGCTATAACACATTTCATTTTTCTGCTTTTATAAACAGACAATGATAAAGTAATAAGAGAATGCTGATCCTGATTTTGTGTCTCCTTTATTTCTATGATTTCAAGTTTATTCATTACTGAAGTAATCATAATATTTTGCTACCACCTAGGGGCATTTTAAATAGAAATTATGCCAGTTTAATAACTGAACAATCCCTGTGTAACTGCATATGTATGCATGAATGTGTATGGACACGTATGTGTCTATAGATAAATATGCAAGTGTTTACATGCACATTCTTTCATTAAGGAGAATCTTTATCTATTTTATTCCCAGGTTTCTTATGTTATCCATATTTGGATTATAACCTACACAAAAACTCGATCTATAAAACATATGGGACAAGATATGAGGAAGAAATTGCAGAGAACCTTGGATCTAAAATCATAGATACGGCCTTCACTTTGCTACTTAAGATCTGTGTGACTTTGAGCAAGTAGCTCAACAGCCTTGGGCCTCAATTACATTATCTATAATATGATGTGATTGGAATAGAAAATCTCTAAGGTCCATTCCAGTTCTAAATCTTCAATTCCATAATTCTTAAAGGAATTTTCTGGATAATAGGAATCTTCAAACCAAAAATATTTTGTTAAATTCATTTTCAACAACTAGTTTTTTTTTCTAAGTGAGTATAAAACATTTCCTAAAGATTTACTGGAAAAAAAAGATAAACATAATAATAAAAAAGACAAATAGTCAAGAAATTAAGGAGTAATCCATGGGTGAACTTATTAATGGTCCAAAGAATTTTTCATACTCCAGAACAGAAATTAATTTCATTTATATTTATGTGATTCTATGCTCTCTAATTAAGTCCAGGTTAAAGACATGTGTGTATATGTTTATGTAGTTTAGAAAATAGCAAATTTAATGTTTCTAGATATCAAGGTTACATCTGAGTCATGTGATCAGAAATTCATAAGGCTTTTTTGACTGATTTTTTAAAAATGCTAAAGCAGTCAATATTTTTATTTTTATATATCACAATATAAACCTAAGCTGCATTTCTGCCCCACTCTTCCTTTTTAAATTTTATTCTTTGACAAGATTCTTAAGCATTTGAAAACCACACCTACAGAATTTTGCAAAAAAAGAAAAACTAAGCTATCAACTCTCTTGACAGAATTCTCCAAATATAAAAACATAAATGCAAATTAAAACAATTATGAGGCTTTACTTTGCACTCATAAGATTGAGAAAGATGAAAAAGGGTGAAAAGGTAATAGTAAAACGGTTGGAGTGTCTGTGGAAAGATGGATACATTCATACTACTTTTGTTATAGTTGTTAATTTCTTTAAGAGCTCCGGAAAAAAAAATGATTCAAAATGTTGCTAGAAAGTCACTAACACACACATATCCTTTGACTCAGTGAAACCACTATTGCCCTACAATACAAAAAGAAAAAAACTTAGAGGGATAGGTCCCATATACATACACACACACACACACATACATACATACATACATACATACATATATATATATATATATACATACATATAATCTTAGCCATTTTGTGGGAGCAAAAAAGTTCAAAGCAAACAATACTCATCAATTGAGAAATAGCTGAGCAAAGTATGGGATATGAAAGCAAGGGAATAGTACTGTTCTATAAGAATTGACTAGGTAGAATTCAGAGAAATTTAGAAAGGCCTGTAAGTACTGGAGTCAAGAAGATGCAAGTTCAAATCCAGCCTCAGACACTTCCTAGGTGTGTGACCCTGGAAAAGCCATTTAACTTCTGCCTCAACTTTGTCATCTGTAAAAAATAGGAATAATAGCACCTACTTCCCAGGGTTACTGTGAGGATAGAATGATAAAATCTTTTGTAAAATTCTCAGTACAATATCTGGCACATATTAGGTGCCACATAAATGTTAGTTTTTGTTGTTAAAGAAAATATTTATCCAGTTTACTCTTTGCATTTCTAGTGGTTTTGGACAAAGAAAAAAATTTCACTTGCACATGCTTTCCTTTAAATAATCTTTTCCCTAAACTGACTCAGTTGATGAATTCTGAGTAGTCATGTGGACTTCCAAAACTATATTCCAAAACTTTTTTCTCTATTAAAAAAAAGAGGAGGAAAGTTGCAATTGTTAGCCCAAACAATTTTATCTATAAATATTTCCTTATTTTATTTTTCATTTTCAAACCAGAATAATGTTATGTTAAATATGTAAGTATGAATGATTTTGCTTTGCTTGGGGCTTTCCCTCATGGTAACAAGTCTTTGTTCTTCTGCAAAGGAGTGATCAAATTACATCCACAGTAAATCAGGTCTTCTGTGCTGTGGGACCAATGCAAATGCCTGTTGACTTTTTTACCTTTTGATACTATCTCATTTAAAAGGTATCATTTTTCAGTCAGAGGTGGGAAACATTTTTTTTCCCCTGGCTGTCAGATTTTTGCTAATTTTAGAAGAAGGCTTCTTTCCTTCTTTCCCATTTACCTTCTTCTTTCCTCCCTCCTCCTCCTCCTCCTGCTCCTCTTCCTCCTCCTCCTCCTCTTCTTCTTCTTCTATGTCCCTCTCTGTTCTTTATTTTCCTTCCTTCCTTCCTTCCTTCCTTCCTTCCTTCCTTCCTTCCTTCCTTCCTTCCTTCCTTCCTTCCTTCCTTCCTTCCTTCCTCCCTTCCTTCCTTCATCAGAGTACATTACAGTCCTGAGTTATGTTATTTTGTAATTAAAACAGGAAAACAAAGACATGCACTCTTGGCTGGTGCTAGTATTTGGAATGAAGATTCCAGAGACAATAGATGGGTCTATACAAACAAAATATTTGGATCATAGAATTATTTGGCCATCTAAGTGGTCATTTAGGAATTAATAAAATCACAGACGAACAGAGCTTGTGAAAGGAGCCTTGGACATCATTATTTCAAGAGCAAGAGGCTGAATCCCATAGGTTCAAAGTGACTTGCACAAGGTAATACACATAGAGACAAAGCTAGAACTCCATCTTTAGTTTCTTAGAATTTGAATTGAATGTGTTTTTTCTAAAACCTAGTTCTTCTGATTCTGCATGCTGTTCACTTTCCACTATAGTGATTGCCACAATATCAGTTGTTAATGCACTCAGAACCTCAGATCTATCAAACTGTTGTCAATTCAGACTTTCCAAATTAAGACACATGACTGCAACTTGTTATTTTGTAATGAAATAGCGAGCTCAAAATTTCCAATTTACTAAAAATGTCTTGGTACTTAAGGGAGAAATCTTTAATTTAGGCCTGTGAGGAAAAAAAATTCAAAAAAAGTATCCCTGCCCTTTGAAAAGAGACTTAAACACATCTTGAATGGCCTTTGTAATGCAGTGGAAGTTACTTGGGAAGCACTTGGCATTAATATTAGTGGTGTACATACAGAAAGTCTTTTAAAGTACTATTCATTCATTTTCTAGTGCTCTTCATCTTTACATGTTTAATGGAGCATAAACAAATCAGCTCCTGGAGACTTTCTTTTATTTCATCTGCAATTGTTTAATTTAGATGAAAAGAGAAATTAGCATGTCATTGTATCTCATGTTTTTGCAATTGCAACACTATCTTTATAACAAATAATTCTGCTAGGAAGGAATAATTAACATTAAGCAGACACATTGTATAAAAAACTTAATAGAAATTACAAACTTCTGGATGATCAGAGATACAGTAGGATATTTAGAAGCATCAAGAATATAATTTCCTCCTCTCAGATCTATTTAGATAATAGTACTGCACAAAATTTTGATCTCCAGAAAAGTATTTGAAGTAAATGTGCTTTTTATACATTAACAAATCCGTTAAGAGTATATGGAAAATATAGAGATTTAATTATTGTAAGTTAACATATTAATAAAATCCATTGCTTTCACAAATTACTCTCATTTGCAGGATACATATCCTTGTGATATGCTAATGCCATTTATAAATTAATTTTATAGTTTCATAGAGGCATTTATCATTTTGGTTATTTTTAATTATTATAATACTTCTTACTCAAGAACAAAACTAATAATTTCCCTGAAGCAAGAGGAAAATATAGAAAGAAAAAAAAATGAAGACAAACTTACTATGGACCTACTCCACATAGCTAATTTGACGTCAAGATTATGATTTATTATTTACATCTAAATTTAAGCAATTTTATTATTTCTCAACTTCAAGAATTATGTCACTTGGAAAATTTTCTGTTAACTTGAATTAAGGACATGCTCCAAAATAATATTCATAAAAATTATGTATTTTAATGAATGATATCAGCTAGTAAAATGCAAACATTTTCATGTAAATACCTATAGCTGATATTTCTAAAAATCTTGGGTTTATAAAACACTTTTGATTCTTATAACAAAAATTTGTCATAGGTAGCACAATTATCATAACCCCCATCTTACTGGTAATGAAAGCCAGCTAGAAACATGTGAAACAACATGCCCAACGTGAAAGAGGCAGTAAGTGGCCAATCAGGAACTCAAAACCAGTTTTCTGACTACAAAATCAGTAGCTTTCCTAGTATACTGTGAACTATCTTCCTTTTACTCTAAAGGGAATTCCTCAAACTACCCTCATTAAATTAACTTATCTCCAATGTGCCCAAGTGAGATCACATATTATGAGTCAGAGTAAAAGGTATAATTAAACAACAATCAAACAACAACAAACAACAACAAAAACTAGACCAGAGCATTACTTGAAATAAGCATTACTCCTCTCATGAGAGACATTCTTTCCTATTGGTTTGATCGCCTTTATTTTATAATTGCTAAATTCAATTGATAAATTTAGATATTTAGTATTAAATAATTCACTAGGGATATCAGGCTAAGTGGATTGTAGAATGATTACAGAGCTTAATATGACTGCATTTTAGCATAAGTATATCTTTCAGCCATATCCCTATTTCTTCTTAGAAAAGATTTAATAGACATTATATCAATAGCTAAATGTTCCAAGTGTTTAAAGGCTGAGAGAAAGTAACCATTCCCCTCAGGCTTCACCTGAGACTGGCAAATGGCCCAGTGAAAGTATACTATATCCAAGAGAACACATGGATAAAAGGAAAAGTTAAGAATGTCAACAACTATGTGTTTGACAAGCATGACTTAACAGTTTCTGTCTCCTGAAGTTCATACATTATTTGGAAGAAATTAGTTTATTTAAAAAGCATTTTTTGAGTTAGTGTCTTTATCACATTTCAGAGAAAAAAGTCTAAAGAGGAAGTATAATGACTTTCAAAAATCTTTGCTACTTGTTTTGATGACACAGATAAGCAAGGGAACACAAATTTCTCTTTATACATTGAATATTTTTCCCCATCAGCTGTCATTTGAATGTCCTTGATGGTTTGTAGAATCTGAACCTTAAAGAAGTTACACACACACACACACACACACACACACACATCCACTTGATTAAATATAATTAGTCATTTATGAAAAATACCTAGGAGGCAATTATTTTATTTTTTTTCCTTAAAAAATAAATAAAATTAGATAATCTGGTTGTTAGCATGGGTATGGAAGCAAATGAAAAGTAGCATCTTGTCAATTCAGTCTCCTTCACTGCTCTGAAAATCAACATAGCATATGACTCTCCTACATTTTACTACAGGTACATGTAGAAGAGTACATTATTTTGTGAAAGGAAGGGTGGAAGGGAGAAAGGGAAGAAGGCAGGAAGAAAGGAAGGAAGGAAGGTAGGGAGGAAGGAAGGAAGGAGGAAAAGGAAGGAAGAAAGAAGAATAGGAGGGAGGGAAGAATGAAAAGAGGAAAGGAGGAAAGAACATAAATCAGAGGGGACATTCAAAAATTTGTACAAACTATGAAGTGGCTTTATAAAAGACAATTTCAAATATCATATCTACCAAGGACTTGCCTTATAAACTTAAATTACAGATCAAGGATTTTTAAACCCAGGGCTTTATTTGGAAGGCCTAGAAATAAAGGTATCTGTATTTATAATGTTTTACAAAGAGAAGAAAAAAAATTCTGGTCACATACTGAATTTATACAAATTCTTACAATTTATACAAATATTTGTCATACTAATCATTAAGTATCATGGAAAATTAAGATTAATAATGACATCAATTTTAGAATTTATAAAGTGCTTTATGCTTCATAAAGTCAAAATATCAAGTAAGTAAATGTGACATTATCACAGAGAAAATGGAATATAATATTCATGTAGAAACAAATGTTCATTCTTTACCTTTGTTGCAATAATTCATCTAGCAGCTGCTGTGGGGGTGAAAAACCAACACAGGCCCAACAACAAGAATGCTCCAGGCCCAGATTCTTTTGATCTGCTTTACTTAGGAAAGCAACGTTAAGGGGTTAACAATCTCACTTTAATCCAACATACAAATATCATTCACTCAGCTCAGGGGGAAAAGCCTGAACTTCAGAGCAAATACAAACAGAGAAAATAAACACAAATCAACAGACAGATTTCTGTCTGATGAAATCACAATATACAGTTACCAGAGAAGCATCAACATCAAAGCCAGGGAGCTCATAACAACAGCTGGCCTAGAGTCACACACCACTCTTGCTGAGGCTCAGAGCTCCGAAAGAGAAAGCCAACCTCTGGGTTTTATATGCATTGTTCAGGGTCAAAAGTGAGTCACACACGCGACTCACCCACGTGACCTAAAATCATCACCAAAATGTGACTTAAACCCATGTGGTCTAAAAGCCTCTTATGTCACCAACATGTCACTCCAACCCATGTAAACTAGGCTGTCCCTTGAGACAAGGAGGTCATCATGGACTCCTCATTTAATCAAGGAAACAAAGGCCAAACTCTTCAAGGGCAATTGGTTTAATAAGTGCTGAGAGCTCATCTTGATTCCCAATACAACCTTTCCCCATTAAGCATAAAAAGAGCAGAAATTCTACTTATAAATCCATATCTTCTTGTATTTATGGAAAACTTTACAACATCATTTCCTATTTCAAGATTTATATTTTTGGGGTCGGGGGTGGGTATTGCTTTTATTTGATTAGCCACAACTTCTTCACACCTGGAACCACATATCTTTTTTTTCACATTAGGAATGTACACCTTAGAATTTTCTTGGTGGCTAGTTTTAAGTGGTATTTCATTTCTTTCTTACCACTGATGTTTCAGTAAAAGGAACGTAGATAATTGAAAATGTCCCGAAACTTTAAGCTTTAATTACTTATGGATTATTTAACTATCGTTAAATTGTTATTTAACTATGCACAAAGACACATATACATAGTTCTGGTATGTGTCCTATTGATTCATAATGAAGGTTTGATTATCAATATCGCAATGGTAATGGAGAGCATCAGTAAAATGGAGAAGAAGCACAGGATAATGGGGAAAAAACACTAAGTGGGCAAGGAATGAGAAAATATCTGCCACTGAAAACTTGTGGTACTTTGACTCAGTAATTTCATTTCTGTGCAACTGACTTGCGTAATTTGCAGTATAAGGCAGGTTGGAATAGATTGTTCTAAAGGTAGCTTCCCATTCTAAAATTTGGGGATTCTATGAAGATGAGGTCTACATTGCTGGATAGCTATAAGAACCCCTTTGTCGTGCCCATCTTTTCAAATAGCTCTGAAATTTTATGATCTCAGTGAATACTCATAATCGTTCTGAGCAATAATCATATTTACTGTGCTGGAGTTATCTCAGAGCTAAAGATGAATGCCACAAAGCTTTTGACATAAAGGCTTTGTCTATAGTGTCCCAAACATGGGGATCTAAAAATGAAAAATTCGGACAATTATCCAGATGCATCAATAATGACTTGGTAAAACAAAAATTGAGTTAACTGGATTAATAAACCTTTTCATCTAGCATAAACTCTCTGGGAGGAGATTTTAATTTTTTCCTTTCTGAAGTACTTTTCATTCCTCAATAAAATTAATTTCTTATTTTTAAAAGCATAGAAGCATTTCCAGTAGACACATCATTTTCCTCCCTCAGGATGTGCTTTTTGTTTGTTTTGTTTTTTTTGGGGGGGGACCAAATTTCTGGGTGATATTTAGTATACCTCAAAGACAAATGAATCTTTTCCTGGGAAAAAAGAAGGGACAGGCAGAACTCTCATTTTGAATAATTTTCAAATTTCTTTTATTTATTTTAAACTCATAAGTTTTTAGTGTTCATCCTAATTTTTCACAAGTAAAATTTGAATTTTTTATAATTACCATATGGTGATTTTATACAGGTATATTATTTTTAAAATATGTAAAATTTGGTAAAGTAAACAAATTTCAGCTGACTTCTAAGGAAAGATGGCAATTCTCTGACCAGGTCAGGGGGATCTTTTTCCTAGAGGTACACAGAATCATAAAATGTAATTTGAAAGAATAGGTGATGAACAGACATCTTGATATTAAAAGAGAAATCATTGATTGCTATTTAACAACAAGAAGGAGAGGGTTAGGTTTAAATATAAATATGAAGAGGTAATTTATTATAAGAATTCATACTGTAACAAGGAATGGGCAAGGAAAAACATCAGGGCAAATTTTGATAGTCACTGGTTTAAAAAGACCATCACAACTAATTTTCACGAGAAAATGTTGGATAAAGAGCAAGCCAGAGGGAAAAAAATCTTACTTTTCCTTCTGCTTTCTTAGCATTGTTAAAGGTGATTATTATGATTCATTAGTAGAGGGATTAAAATCTTTCTAATGCCTGCTATATCCACAGCATTTTTCAAGGACATAAACACACACACACAAAAAACAGTATCTTGTCATACAATGTCAAAGACTGTTATTAACTAGATAAAGCTGGTTCCAGCCCTTATTAGTCCAATCCTGTCTTTTGGCAAGCCTCATACCTCAACATGAGAAAATTTGAACTCTCTTCTCACCTCTCTTTGATTTCAAAGTCAAGCAGTATTTATGGATAAGCCCTCTGGCATCAAGTTGAAGTGTAGGGGCCTCTATCTGTAGTGAGAGTTAAAACAAGACAGGTCTTTGAATTGATTGGACTGCTAGAATGATTGTGTGTGTGTGTGTGTGTGTGTGTGTGTGTGTGTGTGTGTGTGTACTCATAAAGCTATACATAGCATTCTTGTTCAGTGTGACTCTGGTGTATATCACCTGGAGTAGGCCTTTATTGAGTCTGGGAGACCTAATTATCAGAATCATGTAGCCAAACTAGAGAAAGTTCAAAGAAGGGGAGTAAAAGATGATAAAGGATCTGAAAGGATTGATTTATGGGGGAGAATAAAAAGAACCATAGATAATAGAGAACATTCTGTTTTTCTTATGTAGCCCTATGGGGAAATTCTAAACAGTAAGAGTGGTAAAATAAGTCTCAGAAGGAAAACATAACCAGAAAAAGGAGAATTTTTAACAGTGCTCTAATGTGAAAATTTGGGGAGTTTTGTGAAGTAAGAAAACAAACCACATATTAAATGTGAAAGGGCAAAAAAAAAACAAAACTCTTTCCAGCAAAATATTTCACTGACTAGCAAGTTTCCAATAGTTATGATTTGTCTAGTCTTGAAAATCATTTTAATTGAAAGTGGAGAAAACACTACATAATTACACAGAAGGAAGATTTCATACATATAATACACACACACACACACACACACACACACACACACACACACATATATATATATATATACACACACACACACACACACATATATATGTTCATGTGTTTAATAGGGCAGTTAAGTGGCACAGTGGATAGAGTACCAGGACTGGAGTCAGTTAGACATCTTTTTGAGATCACATCTTGCCTCTGACACTTACTAGCTGTGTGACCCTCAGCAGGTCACTTAACTCTGTTTGGCTCAGTTTCCTCATCTGTAAAATGAGCTTGAGAAGAAAATGGCAAACCACTCCAGTATTTCTGCCAAGGGTCACGGAGTCAGCCATGACTGAGAAAATGACTGAACAACAACTGTGTGCTGTAAATAACTGAGTAAAGTAAACTCAGCGTGTGAATATAAGAGTCAAGCTTAACAATCTAAATACAAGGGAGAAGCTCTTTTAGTCAGTCAACAACCATTTATTAGTTTCCTGCTATGTGCCAGGCATTGTACTAAGCACTAGGGATACAAAGAAAAAAAAGAAAGACTGTCCCTGCTAAGTTAGAACCTAGAATATAAACAGTTGTGTGAGGGGAAAACACACACACACACACACACACACACACACACACACACACACACAATATACCCAATCACACAGGCAATCATTAGACAGTATACTCCTCTGGGAGAAAGCACTGATATGTTAAATAGAAAAACAACTGTAAAAAAAAAAAAAACAAGAAGTACTGAAAACCTTAAGACTTGTGCAGTTTTGCTACATGTGAAAATATATTCAATGCCTTCTAATAGCTTGAAGTATTTGTCTTTCACTAAAAGAGATTAAATATATTAAAATCTCTTAGCAGTCCTTCCAAGATAGTTTAAGGGAAGATAATATGTCTTTTTAGGGAAATAGAGGCATCCAGGTCACATAGGTTGACTATTTTCTATAAGCCGAGTCAGAGTTATGACGGAATTCTAACACTGAAACTTCCTAAAATGATAATTATAACAATTTTAAGTAAAAGCCTTATAAATGATTATAGTTGTATGATAGTTTATACTTCATATAGTCAGAAAGTACAGATGCTCAATGTGAAACAGGAACACATATGTGAAAAAGAAATTTATTCAAATAAAAAATTTGATATTAAAAAGAAGTGATTATAAAATTCAGGTGTTAGAGATTTGCTTCATTACTTGAAACATCTGTTAAGGTTTTTAAAGAAACTAATTTCTGTACAATACAAAAGTATATGAAAGATAAGAAAAAACAATTACATTTTATTCTGATGTCTAAGACAATTAGATGTCTAATATAATTATGGACTATGTCCATAAATTTTCCTCAAGTCTATCTCTTCATCTTCATTGTGTGTGTGTGTGTGTGTGTATGTGTGTGTATGTGTATGTGTGTGTGTGTGGAGGGGTATTAAGGGAAAAAAAATGTCAGGTAATCTAGACCACTATGCAAATTTTTTTAAATATTTACAAAAGAATTAGTTGTTACAAGCACTTCATGTACCTATACAGTACTCTTGCTGCAAAGAAAAATAGGATTGTATCATCTTAGATTTTTTTTTTTCTTCAAAAGTGGACTTAGTTGCAGTGCTCTTTGGAAAAATGATTTCATGCTGCTAGGTCCCGTAAAATCTCATTGTTAGCATAATTTTTGGTATAGATAGAGTAGAAAGATGCAACTAGGGGCTCAACTAGAAACTGCTTTATTTAAGGAATGATTTTCTTTTAAACAGAAAGTTTCTTCTAATTAAGTATAACAGTTGATTCACAGTGATTTGCATTGTTTACTTTATTCTATTTAAAATGCATAAAACATTGGATTGAATGGATTTTTTGGAGGCAGGAATGAAGAAGGTAGGGTTAGACTTCTGTCTTTGACAAATTAACATTATCATCACTGATCTATTAGGCACTCCATGAATCATTAGTCCTTCATTCTCCATCCCTTTCTAGTCTCTCTAATTTTAAATAATGACATTTTGTAAATTATACCTCAAGTGATGGCTTGGTCATTTCTGAAATGAGTGAAATAAACATAATATCATACAGTTCTTCCTATCTCCACATTATGAAAACACTGACATTCTTTACTTGTTTGATTTTAATGGAGTGGTGGAATGGTGAGAATGTTCCAATAAGTTCCTGAAATAACTCTTTGAGGGTTCCTCTTCTAATTGTGGGCCTAGCAAGCACAAAGTGAAGTAGAGGCAAATAATTATGCAGAAAAAATGTGCCTTGAATTGACAGCCAACCTGAACATTTTGTAATGCACCAGAAAAAAATGAACAAATGTGGTATGTGGCTGGAAAATTGTTCTAATGTGTCTCTTCAAAGGGAAATGACCATGTACAAATATCTTTATCTACTGATTTTTGTTCATAAGGCACACATTCAAAAGATTGGACCTCATTATTCTGGAGACACACCACACATACTGTAACATAGGAGGACATGGTTCTCACTCCCCCATATTTTATTGTTCAACCATATTGAAAAAGTAAATAAATGCCAATCACTTTCAAATATTTGATCACTATAATTTTATTTCACTGTCCAATGACTGAGCAGCAATATACAAAGGGCAAATAAGATAATGCTCATTCATAATCTCAACGTACTTTATTCCTTTCTGATTCTACTAATATATGATAGACTTCTCTTAAAATGGTGCCTTTTATTAATAGTAAATTATTATTTACTTTAATATTAACTCTTTACTTGAATACTGAAATGAATAATTAAACAGATTATTGAGTAACAAAAGCACACACAGGAACAAATACACAGCTCTCACATCACTCTGCCCTGTTTTAGAGGAAAAGTAAGAAACTGCCTCAAAATTATTCTCTGAGGAACACAGGATATCAGCAGGTGGCAGCATTGTCAAAGGTCCGACTCCTCGAGCAATGTGACAGAAACACATCATTTCCACTAGAAGTTTTGCATATGGAGGATACTTCGACCTTTCATAAATTTATTGTCACCCTCGTTGAGTGACATTAGGTGTGAGTAGCCTGTTCCTGCTACATTGTTTGTCTGTGACTGAATCTAGTAATTAGAGACTTCTAGCTCTTGGAGTTGACTTGTCTGAATTATTTGTTCTACTCACTGTTTTTGCTACATGACACAACCTGAATTCTTCAGCTTGAATTTACCAGAGTAAGGTCTCAGTGCCAAAGAGAAAAAGCACAATGTTTTGTGTGTGTGCGTGTGCGTGTGTGTGTGTGTGTTTGTGTGTGTGCGTGCACGCGTGCATGTATTTTCCCCTCACCCAACTGTTTAACAGATAAAGAACATCAGGACACATCAGGTCGAATGGGAGAGGGGAGAGGATAAGCAAGGAATAAACACATAGTCAAGAATATTTCACGTCTTTTAGGGTGACATTAATTTTGAAGTTTGTGCATAATTACAGGTTTGTGGTATGGGGATTTTTGCTTTTAAAGCGTTCGAGTGAAAGCATTTAAAAAAAATCTTCTTCTGACCCAATATAATTTTCAAGCCAATGGAGCAAGGATTTGGGAAAGGAACTTTAGTTTCTGTTCAATAGAATAATAAGAAAAGAACAAGCTTGACCTAACACTTGGAAGAGAACCACATAACACTGATTCCAAGAAGCAAATTAGAAGAGAGCCAATTCATTCTCCCCCTGATTTCCCCTCTACCTCTGTTCTCTGGATCTTGAATTAAAATCAAGAGGAATAAGGAAACCATTTTTCAGATGATATCTGAGCCTGAAAGTAAACCCAGACTAAACTCAAACTCACAAACACTGAATGACAAAGACACTGTGCTAATGGGTGTATGATGCAGTTAGTTTATCTTCAACTACAGTCCAATTAGCCTTTGATTTTTCATTTCACCTCTGACATAAAGTGGTAGCATTTTCTCTTTCATTGTTTTTGCTCTCCTTGCTAATGTACACCCACGATGATTCCAGCCCTGATTAAACATTTCCAGGCTGTCTCCACAAACCAGTCATGCAGGCACACACATTCTTGCATTCTCCCTCTGAGTAAATTAGTAGGAATTGCTTATATATGGTTAATAGTTCATAAGGGAAACTTATTCCATTAGAGACACATTGCTCTGCAATAATGGAGGCCTAACACTGACACTACATGGTTGTGTATGCAAGTTTTGTTTAAAATGATGCCAGAGTGAAGCACCAGGATTCATTAAATTGGCAGCATTTCTCATTAAATTTGTAGATTGACAGTCAGAACTAACTGTCATTTGGGGCTTTTTGGTTGTTCCTCATGCCCAGATGACTTTTTTCCCTATGTATATAATACTACACGTAGAACAAAATTTTACTGTCCTTTGGCTGGAAGATGGTTGCTTTATAAAAATATGCATAAAAATTTTGCTTCCTTAGTTGTCCCATCAGAAAAGAGGCGACATGAAAAGACAAATGGGATCTAGAAATGAGGCAGTAATATTTCTAGTTTGAGTCAAAATTGTACTAAGCTAGTACATATGATATATATATATATATAAATGTTGCTACAAGTAATAGAGAAACTAGCTAATGTTATACCATGTTTTGGTGGGTTGTGATGCTATTTCCTGTATATGTGAATTTAATTTAACAAAGACCCATCTGAAAGATTTCAATTATTATGGTGATGCTTCAATGGGGAGGGGTATTGTGGAGGGTCAACAATTTACTGATCTTTGCCTTACATGTCAAAGTGACTTCGTGAATGGATGATTACAAGCACTGTTTCTTCTTCTCAAAGATCCAAATTCCCTTGGTGATACTTTTGCATTTTAACATACAAATATGTAAGATTGTATCATTTGGTATTAGCAGATGCCACATGAGCCCTCTGCTTTATAGGGAGATGTGAAAATTAAGTTATTAAACCTGTAAATACTCAAAGTAATATTACCTTTGCTAAATTTGAGATCCTAGTCATTTATGAGTAGATTTTCTGAAAGGCGCACTCATCTTAAAATGAACAAGTAGGAGAAATATTGCTTAATAATTAAAACTTTCTTTTTTTTCTCTCTGTCAGTCTCTCTGTCTCTGCTTTGTCTTTCTATGTCTCTTTGTCTCTGTCTCTGTCATGTCTCTATCTTTTTTTCTCTCTCTTTCTCTGGTATGTATGTATAAGATGAGCGCTTAGAGAATTGGCTTCTGTTTAAAATGCAAATATTTAGAAAATCATTTTTCTTTACAAATCAATTCTTTGTGTTCCATGCTAAACAGAGAATCCCAAACCTGAATGCTCCTTACTCTGACCTCTAGTGAATTTTTTCCTTCCTTTTAACACTTAGAAATAAGCCTATATATTTAAAATCATATGCTGTACCTGTCTCCAACACTTTTTATATTCTTAGACAAGGAACATTCTGAATTCCAATAAAACAGCAGCAACTCACAGTCTCTCCTTCCTACTTGCCAGAGTGCAGCTTGCCCTCTTGAGAAAAATTCACAAAATCACCTATGGCAGCTATCATTTTGAAAACTTTTTTCTTTGTTAATCTATTTTCATAATTCTTGAACTATAGGTTAGGTAAATATTTCTGCTTAAGTTTATAAGTAGCTGTCTTTAACTCCCTTTTTCTTTCCTTTGGTGCTATTCATAATTCTGTTACTATGAAATAATTCATTGATTTCTTCCCTTTACTTTAAAATTGTATTTAAAATTATTTCCCTCTCATTTTAAATTAATGTAATATTGTAATCTATATCTACATAATTCTATAACTAAATTTAATTTATATCTATTCTCCACTGAATTCTTGAGTGCATCAAATTTCTTATTTGAAAAGAAAAAGACCCCTGAGTTTTCAAAGACTGTACCACCATGGCATTTTTTACCAATGCAGGAAAAGTTTAAGTAAAGACCTGACAATAAAATGTGTGTCTGTGGTTCAAAGATTAACCTAACTTAATAAGGAGATGGTCTTAAAAGGAAATCCATTATTTTTGGTTGAATTAACTCATGAAGCTATCTCCAGGAGCAAAAGAATTTTCTAATCCGTAATACTGAAGGGAAAACTTATACTGAAGAAATCAGGGATTTTTAAAAAATATTACAATATATAGTTACAAAGCATCATAAGCTTTAGTGTCAGAAGGGACATCTGAGATAATCTAGTGGAACTCTCTTCCTTGAGAGATGATATCTATATAGAAATAAATAATTTTAAGATAGAATTGGAAGACATTAACAAACATGGAAAATACATAAGAAGTTTGTATGATAAACGTTTTCTCTAACAGTAAGAATTAAGCATTCCATTTTGGATTCTAACATTAGAGTCTCCAATGTTCTGAATAAGGATATAAAAATAATAACATAGAAAACAAAGGTGACCAGAGTAGCTATAACACATAGAGCAAAAGGCTATGCAATATTGAGGGTACTGAAGAGAAAGTATTTGATATACATGAAATAGGAAGAACCAAACATTTGGACCAAATCATGAACTGTCTTATTAACCAAAAAGAAAAGATGATCAAAAAAAATAGCATTGCCTGGCAACCATATGCTCATTTGTTTTATCTCATCAAAATCTTTGTCAGAATCACCCAACACCCATTGACATCATCATTGATAAAGGTATGAGAAGGGAATAGACTTTTGCAAATGATATTATGTCACACAGCCTAGTTCTAGTTACACATTTGGTTGTAAGATATAGGTTGAACAGGATCCTACTGTGTTTATGTGTTGACTGTTAAAATACATATATATATATATATATATATATATATATATATGGTAGAGTGAGACATATTTTAAAGGTTCTCCTTCAAAAATGTATATATTAAAATCATATATCTTGAAAAATATAAGAACAGTAAGGTATAATTATTAAATTTCTATATAGACAATATCAATAGGTTTAAAGGAAGGCCATCAGCATGCTGGGTGGCCTCTTCTAGAGACATAATTTGAGAAAATGTGGAAAAGAAAAGTCAAATAAAAGTAGAACTTGTACTGTTGGAAGTCATACCTGTTTATTAGATCCCAGCTCTATCAAGGCATGGATATGTACATGCATATTCATACCACATACATAAACACATATGTGTGAAGATAAACTCCACAATAATGTACTTTGTCATCCTCTGAATTTACATTCTGACTTGAATGTATGAATCTCATTTTTCTTCTTGATCTTTACCTAGGATTTTATATTCTTAGAAATGTCTGACTGTCTTTTAAACAATTGAATCTACTGTCAAGTATGTTAAATATGCTAAAACATTTTAAAAAGGATATACCTTTGTTCTCAGGTCTTGATATACATTCTTTGTATGGCCATTGCAAGTCATAATAACACGTGGAATTTTCCATCAGCTATATCTTTACAATCTTGACAGTCACTATTCATCTTGAGTTGAGCCAAGAGTAAAGACAATACTTTGCTTTTGTTATATGCAAAATGTTTTGCATTGGTTATGCTTCTACAAATCCAGAGACCTGAAAAGTTCATTAGCCAAGTCAAGTTAGAGAAAGAACAGTCATCTAAATTGATGTGATTACTGCCCTGAGACATTAGGCAGTTTGAATTTACATGAACTTTGACAAACAATTTAGTCTGTTGCAAATCTCATGGTTTTGTGCCCATGGAGAATTTTGCTTCAATTTTAACTTACATGGTCAGAAAAAGTTCATATTGAAACCAGTTATTTAAATTTAACTTCATTATGTTCTGTGAGTTGCCTTTCCTATTATATGATTGACAAATACTTCAGAACTTCATAGAAAGTATTGGGGAAAAAACACTACGCAACATGTAAGATATTAATCTATTTTAGTTGAAGTTGAAGTGAAAACATTAGTTTAGAATAAGTTTAAGAGGCCAGTGACTACTATAAAATTAATTTCATGTCATAACATATCAAAAAGTCTTCATGAAATTAATGGATAAAGCATTTATATTTCATATATTTAGCAAATATCTATCTGCATATAGAACATGTCTTATTCCCATAGCATATTTCAAGTTATTTTAGGGCAGCCAACGCTGTAATTTTTCATTATCTCCCTCACATTTAGTATACTTCTCCCCATCCCTCACCACACACACACACACACACACACACACACACACACACACACAGTGTTTTGGGAGGTTCAGACCTATGTTTTTGTTCCTGTTACATAGAATGCCCATGTTCTTACTACATAGAATGCCCACTGAGGGAGCTCCTTTTTATAAAAGCAGAAGGGAAATTGTTCTTCAATTTATAGTCTCTGGGGCTTGTGTGGTACATTGAGAAGTTAAGTGACTTTCCCAAAGTTATATACCCAATGTTACATCAGGATGGGGCCTGACCTCAGGTCTTCTTGACTTTAAGGCCCTCCACCTTCTATGAATGTTGCTTATTGTTTTATACACAGTCTTTAATGCATGTTATTCGATGCTAAACTTAATAGTTTAAACCATAAATCTCAAATCAGGGCAAAACTTTGATTATTTTAAATAATTGAGATTCCTTTTAATTTTCCTCGGCCAATTCAGATTTATGATTCATGTTTTTCCCCTTGCCCAATTCTATGAGACATGGATAACCCTCTGTGGCCTTGGGATTAAAATCTTCATGTGTGTTTGTATGTATATCAGTATCCTGGAGGACATTTTGGTAAAGTCTGTGGTCTACTCCTCAGATTACTGTTTTTAAGTAATTGAAGAAAATGCTGATTTCCACCTTAGAGGTTAGTCAAAATATTGTTGTTTGTTGTGTTTTTCCTTTATCCAAGTTCATAGATGCCCTAACATCTATCCACAGACCTATAGTTAAGAGCCTAACTTCTATGGGCTGGGATAGGGGAGAAAGTATGTATTGTTTTGTTCCCAAAATATAGAAGCAGAGCGGTGATGCTTCTCTACCCCAATTCAAAGAAGTCCACCTGTGTGTCTTGAGAACTTTTAAAGACAGAACTTTGTTATGCCCAGTAATTTTGGATTTTGTTCTGCCAAACTGTGACAAACAAAGGCACTTGACAAGGTTTGTATTCACAGTTCTCAGGTCCTGAGCTTACATAGGTAGAGACATTTTTCTTTTCTGCAGAAGACTTCTGTAACCTTGGCTTTTTAGAATTCCAAGCTTCTTCAGGTTCACCTGGGCTGCCACCCCCTACAGAAAACTGTCTATGATCCCTAAACTTTTTTGTGCTTTCCTCTTTGTCTTTGTAATGGCAAGTAAAGTGGGACTTTTGTTGTCTTTTGTTGTGGAGTGCTTCTCAGCACTAAGGCAATCAAGTGCCTTTGAGTCTTGTCTTTGTTTCAGTCAAGAGTCTGAGATTGAATTGGGAGTCTTTGATGACCAGCTTAAGTCACAAGAAAGCCTAAGTCACTTGAGTTTGAGTGTCATGGCTGTGACACTTCATTGACCCTGAATAAATGTATATATACTCCGACATTAGCATTTTGCTTTGGGGGTTCACTCAGTAGAAGAGTGTCATGTGATTTGACCAGACAAGACTCTGGCTAGACATTTGAGTCCCCCGGCTTTGAAAAACCCAGATGTTGGTGCTTCTCTCTTTGGTAACCATTTATGTAATGTCTTAGGCAGATAGCTAGATGCCTGTCTGCTGATTTGTGTTATTTTGCTCTGCTTATATAATTTCTGCTTGTAATTTCTGTTTGTATTCTCTTTGAACTCCAGGGTGCTGGTTTTTCTCCCTGAACTAACTGAATGATATATATAGCTTTAATTAAAGTAAAATTGTTAACCCCTTAAAGCTGCTTTCCTTAGAAAAGCAGATCAAAGAACTTGTGGTAGCAGCCGTCTTGTGTGCTGGTGTTATTGGCCTTACACCACCACCTTAGCTGCAAGTAACATTGTTGTTACAGTCTTGTACATGCAGACTGGTTGGGATGGCATGGATCTTCCTAATGGCCTGACATTTAGGTTGGACTAGCTTTTTATTGGAACCTATTCTGCTCCCCTCCAGAAGATAAATTTAAGCTAGTTCTTTTCCTTTCAAAATATTAAAATATTTCTTAAGACTTGGTTCCTCCTGCTACTTCTTACCTTCCCCCCATCCTGCTCCCAATATCCCCACCTCTATCTTTGATTTTGACTTTCAGGCTGGACCTATGGACCTATGGACTTATGGACCTATGTGATTAACACAAGGTGGCTGATTCAGTGGTATGTTTTCACTAAATATTTTTTTGAATGTCCTTCCTCTTCAAAGGCTAATGAAAGCTCCTTTTGTTAACTGATGAATAACCTATCATTATCTAACTTCATTCCAATATCAGACCTAGACTACCATGGAACCAGCCTGAGTTGGACCTGGCCCCAGTACTAGTATAAAAAATATATTTATTTCTAAACTTTAGCACAATATTTTTCATGTAGTAGGTGTTTAATAAATGCTTAGTGAATTAAACTGAATTTGCTATACCCCCAGGAGATCTTCTGGTTCTGATCATTTCACTTTGTATGAGTTCATGTAAGTGTTTCCAGGTTTTTTTGAAACCATCCTGTTGGTCATTTCTTATTGCATAATAGTATTCCCTCACAATCATATATCACAACCTGTTCAGTCACTCCCTAATTGATGGTTACCTTCTCAATTTGCAATTCTTTGGGACCATATGAAGAACTTCTATAAATATTTCTGTACATATAAGTCTTTTTATCTTTGATCTCTTCAGCATACCTACCTAGTAGTGGTATTGCTGGGTCAAAGGGTCATAGTTTTATTTTTTTATTTAATTTATTTAATATATTTAATTTTCAGCATTGATTTGCACAAGAGTTTGAATTATGAATTTTCTCCCCATTTCTACCCTCGTGCCCACTCCAAGATGGCATATATTCTGGTTGCCCCGTTCCCCAGTCAGCCCTCCCTTCTGTCACCCCACTCCCTTCCCATCCTTCTTTCCCTTCTCTTGTAGGGCAAGATAAATTTCTACGCCCCATTGCCTGTGTATCTTATTTCCTAGTTGCATGCAAAAAACTTTTTTTTTTGTTTTCAAACGTCTGTTTTTAAAACTTCGAGTTCCAAATTCTCTCCCCTCTTCCCTCCCCTAAGAAGGCTAGCAATTCAACATAGGCCACATGTATGTCATTATGTAAAACCCTTCCACAATACTCATGTTGTGAAAGATTAATTATGTTTTGCTCCTTCCTAACCTATCCCACTTTATTGAATTATCTCCCTTGGCCCTGTCCCTTTTCAAAAGTGTTTGGTTTTGATTAACTCCTCCCCCCGTCTGCCCTCCCTTCTATCATTCCCCCTTTTTTATCTTCTTCCTCCTTCTTTCCTGTGGCTGAGCTACCCAATTGAGTGTGTATGGTATTCTCTCCTCAGGTCAAATCCAATGAGAGCAAGATTTACTCATTGCTCCTCTTCTGCCCCCTCTTCCCTTCCTACAGAACCACTTTTTCTTGCCACTTTTATGCGAGGTAATTTACCCCATTCTATCTCTCCCTTTCTGCCTCTCTCAATATAGTCCTCTCTTATCCCTTCATTTGATTTTATTTTTTTAGATATCATCCCTTCATATTCAACTCACCCTGTGCCCTTTGTCTGTGTGTGTGTGTGTATGAACACATACATATATGTGTGTATATATGTATATACATACACATACACCTACATATATACATAGACACACACATATGTGTGTATATGTGTATATATATTTATATAGACACACACACACACACATACACATATGTATATGCATATTCCTTTCAGCTACTATGATACTGAGGTCCCATGAATCATACACATCATCTTTCCATGAAGGAATGTAAATGAAACAGTTCAACTTTAGTAAGTCCCTTATGATTTCTCTTTCTTGTTTACCTTTTCATCCTTCTCTTGATTCTTGTGTTGGAAAGTCAAATTTTCTATTGAGCTCTGGTCTTTTCACTGAGAGAGCTTGAAAGTCCTCTATTTTGTTGAAAATCCATATTTTGCCTTGGAGCATGATACTCAGTTTTGCTGCATAGGTGATTCTTGGTTTTAATCCTAGCTCCACTGACCTCCAGAATATCATATTGCAAGCCCTTCGATCCCTTAATGTGGAAGCTGCTAGATCCTGTGTTATCCTGTTTGTTTTTCTACAATACTCAAATTGTTTCTTTCTGGCTACTTGCAGTATTTTTTCCTTGACCTGGGAGCTCTGGAATTCGGCAACAATATTCCTAGGAGTTTTCTTTTTGGGATCTTTTTGAGGAGGCAATCTGTGGATTCTTTCAATTTCTATTTTGCCCTGTGGCTCTAGAATATAAGGGCAGCTCTCCTTGATAATTTCTTGAAAGATGATATCTAGGCTCTTTTTTTGATCATGGCGTTCAGGTAGTCTAATAATTTTTAAATTATCTCTCCTGGATCTATTTTCCACGTCAGTAGTTTTTACAAAGAGATATTTCACATTGTCTCACACTTTTTCACTCCTTTGGTTCTGTTTTATAATATCTTGATTTCTCATCAAGTCACCAGCTTCCACTTGCTCCAATCTCATTTTTAAGGTAGTATTTTCTTCAGTGGTCTTTTGGACCTCCTTTCCATTTGGCTAATTCTACCTTTCAAGGCATTCTCCTCCTCACTGGCTTTTTGGAGCTCTTTTGCCATTTGACTTAGTCTATTTTTTAAGGTGTTGTTTTCTTCAATATTTTTTCAGTATTTTTTTGGGTCTCCTTCAGCAAGTCATTGACTTGTTTTTCATGGTTTTCTCGCATCCTTCTCATTTCTCTTCCCAATTTTTCCTCTACTTCTCTAACTTGCTTTTCGAAATCCTTTTTGCGCTCTTCCATGGCCTGAGAACAGTTCACATTTTTCTTGGAAGCTTTTGATGTAGGGTCTTTGACTTTGTTGACTTCTTCTGGCTGTATGTTTTGGTCTTCTTTGTCACCAAAGAAAGATTCCAAAGTTTGAGACTGAATCTGAGTGCGTTTTCGCTGCCTGGCCATGTTCCCAGCCAACTTACTTGACTCTTGAGTTTTTCGTCAGGGTATGACTGCTTGTAGAGCAAAGAGTACTTTGTTCCAAGCTTGAGGGGATGTGCTGTTGATTTCAGAGCTACCTCTATACAGCCAGATCTGCCACCCCAGAACTCCTCCTTCCTCAAGAACCACCAACCCAGACCTGATGCAAATCTTAAGCAGGCTGTGCACTCCTGCTCTGATCCGCCACTTAATTCCTCCCACCAGGTGGGCCTGGGGCTGGAAGCAACTGCAGCTGTAGTTCTGTAGCTGCACCACCCCTGTTGTCCCCAGGTTGGTGGCTGAACCAGGAACTCTTTTCCCTTTCTCCCCCACAGCTTTTCCCACTAACCTTCTCTGTTGTCTTTGGTGTTTGTGGGTTGAGAAGTCTGGTAACTGCCACAGCTCACTGATTCAGGGCACTAGGGCCTGTACTGCCCGGCTCCTGGTCTTGTTGGTCCTGCTGCCGCCCATGCTGGGCTCCGCTCCCCTCCACTCCCTGCCCAATAGACCTCATCCAGTGACCATCCAGGCTGTCCTGGGCTGCATCCCTGCTTCCCTCTGCTATTTTGTGTGTTCTGCAGTTCTAGAATTTGTTCAGAGACATCTTCTATAGGTTTTTGGAGGGACCTGGGTGGGAGCTCACACAAGTCCCTACTTTCCAGCCGCCATCATGGCTCCGGACCCGGTATGCATAGTTTTATACCCCTTTGGGTATAGTACCAAATTACTCTCCATAATGATTGGTTCACTTCACAACTCCACCAATAGTGCATCAGTGTCCCATTTTTTTCCACTACCTCCCTACATTTGTCATTATTCTTTTCTGACATATTAGTCAATCTTACAGATGTGCTGTGGTACCTCAGAGTTATTTTAATGTGCATTTCTTTAACAACAGTGATTTACGGAATTTTTTCATATAACTATACATAGCATTAATTTCTTCTTCTGAAGACTGCCTATTCATATTCTTTGACTGTTTATCAATTGGGGAATAACCTGTATTCTCATAAATTTGACTCAGTTCTCTATTAGAGAAATGAGGTCTTTAACAGAGAAACTTGCTTTAAAAATATCTTCCCTGTTATTTTCC
Source organism: Trichosurus vulpecula (assembly GCF_011100635.1). NCBI lineage: Eukaryota > Metazoa > Chordata > Mammalia > Diprotodontia > Phalangeridae > Trichosurus > Trichosurus vulpecula. The sequence continues at coordinate 352,967,934 of NC_050573.1, forward strand.
TTAAAATCTTGACTGTATTGGTTTTGTTTGTATAACACTCTTCTAACTTAATGTAATCAAAATTAACCTTTTTATATCCTGAAATGTTCTTTATCTCTTGTTTAGTCTTAAATTCTTCCCTTATGTCTAAAAGCAATAGGTAAAATTTTCCATTCACTCCTAGTTTGCTTATATCACTCCTTGTGCCTAAATCATGTACCCATTTTGAAATAATTTTGGTATATGGTGTAAGATTTTGTCAGTTTCTGCCAGGCTGCTTTTCTAATATTTTTTTTGAATGGTGAATTTGAGCCCCCAAATATTGGATATTTGGTTTTGTCCAACACAAGATTACTGTGGTCATTTACAACCATGTATTGTATCCTGGACCCATTCCGCTGATTCACCATGCTAAATCTCAGTCAGTACCAGATTGTTTTAATGATTAGAACTTTCTAATAAAGTTTGAGATCTGGTGATGTCAGGCTACTTCCTTCAAAATTCTCTCACTGATTTCCTTATTGTTCTTTACCTTTTATTTTTCCAGATGAATTTTGTTACTGTTTTTTCCTAGCTCTACAATTTTTGTTTGGGGAATCTGATTGGCATGGCATTGAATAAATGAATTAATTTAAGCAGAATGATCTTTTTTATTATATTGGCTCAGCCCACCAAAGATAAATGTATATTTCTTCCATTGTTTAGATCTTTTGTGTATGTGTGTGAAAAGTATTTTGTAATTGTGTTAATGTAATTCCTGGATTTTTCTTGGCAGTTAGACTCTGAGATATATTATCTCTAGTTACTTTAAGTGGAATTTCTCATTCTATATCTTCCTGCTTGATTTTGTTGTTAATATATTGAAATGGTGATAATCTGTGTTGGTTTATTTTATATATGCAACTTTGCTGAAGTTGTTCATTGCTTCAACAAGTTTTTATTAAGTATACCACTGTATCATCTACAAAAGGTGGTAGGTTTTTCGTCATTGTTTATTCTGATTCCTTCAACTCTTTTTCTTATCTTATAGCTAGCATTTCTAGAACAATACTGGATAATAGTGGTGACAATGGGAATCTTTGCTTCACCCCTGATCTTACTGAGAAGGCTTCTAGCTTATCCCTATTACAGATAATGTCTGCTAATGGTTTTAGATAGATACTACTTACAATTTTAATGAAGGCTCCATTTTTCCTATACTTTGTAGTGTTTTTATAGAATGAAGGTTGCATTTTGTTAAAGGATTTTTCTGTATATGTTAATATGATTTTTGTTGTTTTTTTACTGATATGGTAAATTATGCTGATAGTTTTCCTAATGTTGAACCAGCTGTGCATTCCTGGCATAAATCTCACCTGGTCACAGTGTATGGTCTTTGTGACATATAGTTGAAATCTCCTTGCCAGTGTTTCATTTCAAATTTTTGCATCAATATTTGTTAGGGAAATTTGCCTATATTTTCTTTTTCTGTTTTTGCTCTCCCTGGTTTAGATATCAAAACTGTATTTGTATCATAAAAGAAATTTGGCAGAACTCCTTCTCTACCTATTTTTCCTCAAATAGTTTATAAAATTGTATAATTATTCTTTAAATGTTTGGTAGCATTTATTTGTGAATTCACCTGGTCATTGGATTTTTTTTCTTAAAAGAGCCTATTTTGGTTTGTCTAATTTAATTTTTTCTAAGATACAATTACCGAAATATTCTATTTCCACTTCTGTTAATCTGGTCAATTTATATTTGTAAAAATGCAACCATTTCACTTATATTTTCACATTTACTGATATATAATTGGAGAAAATAGCTCCTAATAATTGCTTTAATTTTTTCTTCATTGGTAGTGAATTCACCCTTTTCATTGGTACTGGTAATTTGTTGTTTCTTTTTATAAAATCAAATTAACAAATGGTTTATCTGTTTTATTGGCTTATTCATAAAACCAGCTTTCATAGTTCAATGGTTTTCTTACTTTCAATTTTATTAATCTCTCCTTTAATTTTCAGTATTTCCAATTCAATGCATAATAGGCATTTTTTTTTCTTTTTCTAGATTTCTTTGTTTGTTTGTTTTTTTGTTTTTAGCATGCCCAGTTCATTGATCTATTTATTTTATTGATATGTGCATTTGGAAAAATAAATTTTCCCTTAAGTACTGCTTTGGCTGCATCCCATAAATTTTGGTATGTTGTCTCACTGTTGTCATTCTCTTTAATTAAATGGAAAATTGCTTCACCTGACCTTTTGTTGGTTCTTCTGTACCAGAATTCAATGTGAGGTATTATTTTAGAGTTGTTTAGAGGGGAATTTGGAAGAGCTAGGCTCACTGCTTCTCTACTCTGCCATGTACTATAGGTCTTTGGCCCATAAATAGCCTTCAGGGCATCATAAAAGTGCTTTGGATTATTACTATCAGCATAAAACTTACCTTGGTAATGTATTTTTCAGGGATGTACACATTGATAATGAGGTTGATGCGCACATTGCCAGAGCTGCCTCAGTGTTTGCGAGGCTCTGAAGAAAAGTATGGGAGACACGAGGTATTAGACTGATTACCAAACTGAACATCTACAGAGCCATTCTGCTGACCTCATTGTTGCATGCCTGTGAAACCTGGACAGTCTAGCAGCACCATGCCAGGAAACTGAATCATTTCCATTTGCATTGTCTTAGGAAGATTCTGAAGATCATCTAGCAGGATAAGGTACCAGACCCTGAGGCCCTTACTCAAACTAAACTGCCAAACATTCAAACTCTGCTTCAGAGAGAGCAACTCTTATGGGCTGGCCACATTGTTCTAATGCAAAACGTACGTTTGCTAAAAAAACTATTTCATGGAGAACTCACACAGGGCAAGCGATCATATGTTGGGCAGAAAAAGCAATACAATGACACTCTCAAGGGCTCTCTCAGGAACTTTGAAATTGATTGTGTGACATGGGAGACACTGGCACAGGATCGTTCAGCATGGCATTCCCACATTAGAGAAGGTGCTGTGCTCTAGGAGCAAAACAGAACTGAAATAGCTCAAAGGAAATGTAGGATGCACAAATTTAGAATATCCACCCCAAATGTTCACATGGACTATTTGTGTGCGACCTGTGGTAGAGCATTTTGAACTTGTATTGGTCTGATCAGCCTCAGTCAGATACAATGAAACTTGGCTCTAGCGTGGTGATGTCATTTTGGTCCTTTTAGAGAATGGAAAACAACCAACTCTGCCATGTTTGCCCTGTCTTCAACATAAAGTTTTGAATGTATTACTTAGATAATTATTAAGTATTTGTTGATTTTTAATTTGAGAATTGGGCAAAAACTTGATTCTTTTAAAAATGTTCTTAATTTATTTTTAGTTTTCAATAATCACTTCCACAAGATTTTGAGTTCCAAATTTTCTCTTCATCTCTCCCCTCTCCCACCCCAAGACAGTGTGCATTTTGATTACTCTTTCCTCCAATCTGCCCTCCCTTCTATCACCCCCCCCCATTCTTTTATCCTCTTCCCTTCTATTTTCCTGTAGGGCAAGATAGATTTCTATACCTCATTGCCTATATCTTGTTTCCCAGTTGTATGTAAAAACAAATTATAACATTTATTTTTAAAACTTTGAGTTCCATATTTTCTCCCTTCCTCCCTCCCCACCCACCCTCATTGAGAAGGCAAGCAATTTGATGTGGGTTATAGATGTGTAGTTATGTAAAACACTTCCACAATAGTCATGTTGTGAAAGACTATATTTCCTTCCATTCTATCTTGCCCCCCGTTTATTTTATTCTCTCCTTTGACCCTGTCCCACCTCAAAAATGTTTGCTTCTGATTACCCCTCCCCCCATTTGCCCTCTTTTCTATCATCTCCCCTTATCTTATCCCCTTCCATCCTACTTTCCTGTAGGGTAAAACAGACTTCCATACCCAATTGAGTGTGTAAGTTATTCCCTCCCTCAGCCAAAGCTGATGGGAGTAAGGTTTACTCATTCTCTCTCACCTCCCCTGCTCTTCCCCTTACTATAAAAGCTTTGTCTTGTCTCTTTTATGTGAGATAAGTAATACCATTCTACCTCCTCCTTTCTCCTTCCTCAGCATATTCCTCTCTCACCCCTTAATTTTATTTTTCAGATATTATCCCTTCATATTCAACTCATTCTGTGCCCTCTGTCTATATGTGTGTGTATGTGTTTGTGTGTGTGTGTGTGTGTGTGTGTGTGTTTGTGTGTATTCCCTCCAACTACCTCAATACTGAAAAAGGTCTCATGAGTTACAAATATCATGTTTCCATATAGGAATGTAAATAGTAGGAATGTAAATAGATTTCTCTTTCCTGTTTACCTTTTCATGCTTCTTTTGAATATTGTATTTGAAAGTCAAATTTTCTACTCAGTTCTGGTCTTTTCAACAAGAGTGTTTGAAAGTCTTCTATTTCATTGAATATCCACTTTTTCCTTTGAAGTATTATATTCGTTTTTGCTGAATAGGTGATTCTTGATTTTAATCCTAGTTCTTTTGACCTCTGGAATATCATATTCCAAGCCCTTTGATCCTTTAATGCAGAAGCTGCTAAATTTTGTGTTGTCCTCATTGTGTTTTCACAATACTTGAATTGTTTCTTTCTGGCTGCTTGCAATATTTTCTCCTTGACCTGGGAACTCTGGAATTTGGCTATAATATTCTTAGGAGTTTTTCTTTGGGGATCTCTTTCAGGAGGTGATTGGTGGATTATTTCAATTTCTAGTTTACCCTCTGATTCTAGAATATCAGTTTTACTTAACATTTCCTTGATAATTTTTTTAGAGATGACATCTAGGCCCTTTTTTATTTATCATGGCTTTCAGGTAGTCCAATAATTTTTAAATTTTCTCTCCTGAATCTATTTTCCAGGTTAGTTGTTTTTCCAATCATATATTTCACATTTTCTCTTATTTTTTCATTCTTTTTAATAATTTCTTGATTTCTCATAGTCATTAGTTTCTATTTCCTCCATTCTATTTTTTAAGTAATTATTCTCTTCAGTGAGCTTTTGGACCTCTTTTTCCATTTGGCCAATTCTGTTCAAAACCTTGATTGTTCCTTCTTCTTTTGTCTATTACGCCACATTGCTCTTTCTCCACTAAGTCAGCTCCTAATCCACTTCTGTGAGTTTTGCATTTTAAGATATTGTTAAGAATTGTATTATCAATTAATGGTAGTCACTTTTAATATTTTATGGAGTTAATTTTAAAGCCAGAAATGTTTTCCAAAATGCATACTAGTACATATTAAAATTTTCTCCTCCTTTCCTCTTTTGCTTCTCTTCCTCTTCTTTACCCACCTCCCCTGCACCTTCTCCCACCAAGCACAGTATTTTCCATTAATGAAAATGATTTTTAGCCTCAAAAGTTACTTGTCACCAAAAAGGCATCAGATAGTATACAGAGGCATAAAGTTTATTAAATATGCCCCATTGCCTCATGACTTTCTTCATTTTTATAACATATAGAGTTCTGAATTTAGCTTGTTAAAAAATAAAATTAAAAAAAACATGTCATCAAGTTTTTGGGTATGCTCATTTTAGGGAGTCTCAAGTATTGCTTGTATAGTCCTTTACTGTGTGTGTAAAAATTTAGATTAACATGCCTTTGGCATGTCCATCTTCCATTTTGGGGGGCAAAATCTGAAGTATCTAAGTCATGGGCAAGTCTGATATAGCTTTTCTTCTCTCCTCCCAGCTAAATCAGCATTTTGGCATTGGCCATACCAACATCGAGCATGTTTATTCTGATGCTTGTTTGCTTTTGTATCCACCATGAAACCTAGTTTTGTGTGTTCAGTCTTCTTAGTTGGTGATTCAATGGTCTGGATCAGTAATATAGGCTTGTTTCTCTTAGTATACTTTTATGAGACAGTTTTGGCTATCTGAGAAACCAAACAGTTTTGTGTGAGTGAGGAAGTGAGGAAGATTAAGATTTCCTTCTTTTTATGTCTCATACCCTTCAAAAATGTATCACTGCCATCCATGGCTTTTGATTAAGTGAAAAAAATTCTCTTCAGTATCATCTAGGAAGAAATACTCCTGCAGGTTTTTTTAATGGGTGTTACCTGGTTTTAATTCTACTCATTTTTGATGGGAATGCAATCTGCTGCTGATATAGGACAGTTTTCTGTGAAATCCATCAGAGGGATATATAATATAGATCCATGATCAATATTCAAGTTCCAACTGAAAAGTTTTATGAACATCTTTCAGATGATTGAATTTAGTGAGGTTAATGGGATTAGAGAAGAAGATTTTATTCATGCAATTGTGTAAGTGATATTATTTACTCTGTCCTTTCTTGTTTCCTAGTTTGAAGATGAGAGATATGCCCTATTTACAGAAGAGTAAATCCTTTCAAGCAGCAAAAATATAGACCTCATTATCTATAAAGGTTCTAGAAAAATGAAGAGGAAAGAGGATCTGAACTTTCAAAGTTTTAAAAAGCAAACTGTTCATCTAACGGGGAAATACTTGTGTGTCCTTAATTGATATACATTATATGTGAGGTATATATAGTGTGTACCTATTTCTTATTATTGAAGATTATACAAGATAACTGAATGATCATTTCCAAAAGCCTCCTTTCCCCCTTTCTTTCTGAGCTTACATTCTATATTACTGTTTTAAAGGAAAATCAATCTGATTTTCAATAGGGCACCATGAAGGTCTAATATCCCTTCCAAAGGACACACTATAAAAATAAAAGTGACACATTTTAACTTGTTCTCAGTGAATAGTTGTATTTTTTAACCACAAATAACTGTAATTTATTGGAAATTATACATTTGCTTTTTCATTAGCACTTGTAAAAAAATAATTGAATTATTTCTAAGCCATTCTAGTTTTATGGTAAATGAAAGATGACTTGATTCCAAAATATTCGCTAAATTAGGTAATTTTACAAGATCTTTATTTCTAAAGTGCTGGGACTTTGGTTACATATAATTTCCAAAGACAAGGCTAGAGAGTGTTTTTAGTGGGAACACATCATTATCCATTCACTTTATAATGTGAACTTCATGTGAGCATGCCTAGCCTATGGCTCTGTGAATGGCCCCTTTTGAGAAGTGGTAAGTAAGAAAAGGACCTAGCAGGAAGAAAGGACAACACAGTTTTTCTTTATGTCTTAAGTTGTGTGATAGATCAGAATTGGGCAACTGAAACACAAATCCAATGTGCATGTCAATTGAAAGAGTCCCAAATCTGAAGCACTATTTTATCAACAACTTCTGCCATAGGGGCAGGTTTTTTTATAAGTTGCATCAGTTCATAATCCCCACAGCACTCCCACCACTGGCACTTTTTTTTGAAGTATAACATATGCTTTACTATATTTTTATTGGTGGACACTACACAGAATAGCTTGATGTAAATTATTGCAAAGGAATGAATTTAACAAAGTAGATTCCTGTGGCATATATGTCCTTGGTAATAGTTGCCAACATGTTACATAAAAAAAATTTTCACTTCGTATAAATATTGTAAATTGTTTAACCACAGGCTTCCTAAGGGTTGAAAGAAATGTATCATGGGCACAAGAGTGAAATAGATCATGGAAGGTTTCTCTCAGGCCATGAGATCAGGATTACAGATTTTAATTGGTCAGGACTTTAAAGGTCATCTAGACAAACACCTCTCCCATTTCATAGTTTAAAAAATATCAAGCCGCAGAAATAGTGTGTGACATATCCAAGGTCATGCTGGCAGTGAATAGCAGATCCAAGATTTGAACTTAGGTTCACTGATTCTAAAAATTAATACTGATAATAGCTAATATTTATATAGCACTTGCTATGTGCCAGGCACTGTTCTAAGTATTTTACAAGTGTCATCTCATTTGATCCCAAAAAGAATCTTGAAAGATAGGTGCTATTATTATCCCCATTTTCCACATGAGGAAACTGAGGCAAACAGAGATGAAGTGACATGCTCAGGGTCATACAACTATTAAGTGACTTAGGCCAGATCTGAACTAAGGTCTTCCCAACTCCGGGCCTGGATCTCTATCCACTGCACTGCCTGGCCGCCTCTAGCTCTCCACTGTCCCATGTTGTCTCTATTTTATGCATGTTGTATGTACATACATGTCTAAATGTGCATATGTATGTAAATGCTCATACATATGTGTCTGTGTCTATGTCTATCTACACATTTTTTGAGAATTTAAAGGGCGTTAGCTAAATTTGTCAGATGATACTTTTAACGTATAGCAATGAATAATCGTATCTGAAAGATAACTCAGAGAAATGAGGGTTTAGGGAAAGTAGGCACACACACTAGTCATTTAAAGCAATGTATGAGACAACCAGGTGGCATAGTTAGTTAACTGACCTGGATGCAGAAAGCTCTATGCTTGAAACCTGCTTAAGACATCGTAACTCTTTGACCCTGGACATGTCTCTTAACTTCTCTTTACCTCAATTTAATTTCTATAAAATGGGGATAGTAATAATATATTACCTCCTTGAGTTGTAAGAATAAAATGAGGGGGCAGCTAGGTGGCGCAGTGAGTAGAGCACTGGCCCTGGAATCAGGAGGACCTGAGTTCAAATGTAGCTTCAGACATCTGACACACTTACTAGCTGTGTGACCTTGGGCAAGTCACTCAATTGCCTTGCCTTCCCCCCTCCAAAAAAAAGAATCAAATGAGATTTTATATATACACACACAGATATATAATATATATGTATATATAATATATGTAATATATATATAATATATGTAATATATATATATATATATATAAATACTTTACAAAGCTTAAAGCACTTAATATACATGAGTTACTTAATTGTTCTTATTACAAAATTATGGCACTCGCCCCAGTCAAAATGCCTACACAATTGAAAATATAGAAAATCTAGCTTGACAGTGAGCATACTGAAGTCTAACACATGGGCATTCAGCTACCTATTATTCACTCTCTATCACCAAATCTTATTATGCCAAACTCAAAAATTTGTCCATTTCAGCACACACTAAATATAGAGATTTGATCTTCATTTCATTTGCTTTTCTAAGAAATGTGTACCTAATAGAGCTGTTCCTGGTGGCATGTTTTATTCTACTGAGATAACATCTGGATAAACCTCTTGATTGGTGCCAGGAATATTATTAACAATGGCAAAAGAAAGTTTCACAATATAAAACCTAATGGTTATGCATATTCTCCTATACCACTAGTTTTGTTGGAACATAAAACAAGTTCTAGGTAGTCAAGGTAACAATAAATCATAATTTTAATGCATTTCTTAGTGCCCCTTAGTACTCCACTTTTTTTTACTTTCTATAGGCCTCAAGAGTCTCTACTCCATTTCCAGGGGTCAATATATTGTGTTAATATCACAAGCTAGACCTAAGCATTCACCTAAATAGAAAATTCTTTGGTCTGGCATTAACATTTCACTGATAATATGCTTTTCATATCTTTTGGCATTCCTGTTAAATTATTCATGTGGTGTTATATGAAAACACATGACAATTTTTAAAAAATGTATTCTTCTAGCATCTTGCAATCAGCTAGAATGCCACTCTTAGGGTTATTTTTCTGAATCTTACCATCTGAATGTTCTGAATAAATTTTACTTTATTCAATAAGTTTCGCTGTTGTTTCCAAGCAGTTCTTTTATGATTTCTACAGCTTCACTTCTATTGTATTACCCTTCTATTTTATTTTTTTCTTCTTGTCTTGATTTCCCTTTATATCTGCCATGTGCTTCACTTTACCATTTTTGCAATCTATCATTTTTGCTTTGAAAAAGATATTCCTTATTATCTGATCTTCTCTGGATGTACTTAACTTTGTGACACTCTTATTTCTCTGAGTGACCTTTGTGATATAATTCTTCACTGCTACATCTCGAAAGTGTCTTCTGACAGGTTTAGCTGCTGCCCTTTTAATTCTCCAATACCTGAACTACCCTGCTGTCTGTAATATAGTATATGCCATATCATATTGTCTGTGCTTCTTAAATATGAGACAGAGGAACCATAATTCTTGATACTGCCATTCCCTAGTTATATCATGCATTTTTCTTTTCCAATTGTTCCTTGAAATTGTAGTTATTTATCTAAAAATAAATAAATAAAATTCAGTGTAATGCAAACATATACACACACTCACACAATCCCCTTTGAGGAAAATATGCCTGTACATTAGTAGGTAATTTTTTTTCATTCCTGGAAAATATGGAGAGCGAACTTTTGACCTTTGTTAAGGGAATAAGGGAGAGGAAATATATTTATTAGAGTTTTCATTAGAGTATATTCACACGAAGAAGTATTAGTATAATAGCTCATTTTTCTGTAATGACTTAAGGTTTACAATTATTCACTTCACAATAATCCTGCAAGATAATTAGGACAACTTAAAAGCAGGTTTATCGCCATTTTATATATGGCAAAACTGATGCTCAAAGGACTAACTGACTTGTTCAAAGTAATGATGATGACGATAAACAATGTTAACTACATTTATGGCAAGCATATTATATATGTTATTCTATTTGATCCTTACAAAAACGTTGTGAGATTAGAGCTATTTTTATTCCCATTTTACATATCACAAAAACTGTGCCACAGCCTCACCAACAGTAATTTTTACTTTGGAGGTGCTTCCACCATGTGATTCACACTTTCCAATTTTATTTTATGCATCATCTTCCCCCTAAAGAATGCAAGTTCATTAAGAGTAGGGGCTATTGCTCCCGTGTATATTTACACACCCATTCCTTAGAACCTTGCCTGACTCATAGGAAGTGCTTAATTACTGCTCTACCTATTTACCTATTAATTATCTATCTATTAGACTTTTCCAGAGTCACTTAGCTCATAAATGTCTAGTCAAGATTCAAACTCAGGTTTTCCTAACTCCATGTCTAACACTCTCTCAACCATACTATTTAGTCACTACATGTGGATAATAAGTGGTAAATATTGGAATCCTGTTGTCAAATCTGATTTCTGCTAATATTGCCACACACTGGGTTATCCAATAACAATGAGGCAGCATACAGGTGGGAGAGGTATAAAGGTGTAGGGGGGATGCCAATTAGAGAATCCAAGTCGACGGTAACGAAAGGGACCAATAGGTTCAAAATATCTTTATTTTTAAGTTTTCAATCCTTTAAGGTTATTTGATGTCTGATTAGTATACAAAGAATGTATCCATTCAAGGGGCTGGAAAACAGTTAAGTATAACTTTGCTTCCTTATATAGAAGGCATACCAGGATTTGATTTAACTTGCTTCCAGACCCTTTGCTGAAATTCACTCCAAAAGACCAATCATCTCACATGATATATTATTGAAGGCTAACATTACAGAACAATTCATGATGCTTGGCAACATTTCTCTCTCTTAGGTGTTTAATAAATGTTCATTGAGAAGGGAACCAGATCTTGCCCATATCATCTATGTGAGATATTTTTTTCTCTCCTTGTTTTAACTTTTATTGAACACGCTAATTTGTTTATTTTCGGTTGTCTGTTTAACTGACTAAGATTGCTTTGGATGATGATACTATTTCTTCCAAGGTACAGGCCATCTCTTCTTTTCTGTTTTGGTGTCACCTACAAAGTGAAAAGAATATTCACTATACCAGCATCATCCTGATTACTGGCAAAGATTGATTTCTGTTCTACTCTGAACTCTGGAGAATAGCATTAATTGATTGATAGTCAACCTACCTTTAGTCTTTTAATAGTATTATTGTTGTGTGAACAATGTCATACTTGCAACATTTATATGTAGCTATTTATTAGTTTGCTATAACCAGCAAATTATCTTGACAAAACTTCAAAGTTTCTGCCCTGTTGCATTTTGTACTCTGAGGCCAAACTTGCCTGTTACTCTAATTATCTTTTGATTTCCAACTTTAGCATTCCAATCCCTTATGATGAATGTGACATTTTTTGTGTGTTATTTTTAGAAGATGTTGTAGGTCTTCAGAGAAGTGATCAGCTTTGGCTTCTTTGGTATCGGTGTTTGGAGCATAGACCTATATTACTGTGATGCTGAATGGTTTACCTTATTTGAACAGGTATCATCTTGTCATTTTTGAGATGATATCCCAATACTGCTTTTCTAACCCTGTTATTGACTATGAGGAACTACTCCATTTCTTCTAAGGGATATTTTGCCACAGCAAAATATTTTGGGATCACCTGAATAAAAGTCACCCATTCCCATCCATTTAAGTTCACTGACACCCAAGATGTTGTAGCCAGAATGGACTTTGTTTTCTTTGAATGACTCAGCTTACCTCATTGAGCTTCCCTGGACGCTGGGGCTTGCTCTTCCGGGGCAGGACCAGAACTTCCTGTGTGATGAGTCATGGGGCTGGCTGAGGGGAGGTGTTAATGTCTATGCTAGGGGGAGGGGCCAACTCAGGAACCAATCGGCCCTGGTCATTCGGGCGGAGCTTGATGATGTCAGAGACCCTATAAGAGGGGAGAGGACAGCTCGAAGAGTTCTCTCTTCCTTTTCCGGTTGGAGCCAGCGACAGTTACAACGACAGTTACAGAGGCAGTTACGACAGTTACGTCAGTTACAGCCACAGCTGAAGCAGGAGCTGCCAGTAGCAGAGCTAACCTACGGGAGGAAGCTGAACAAAGACTTCAGGCCATTACAGCAACAGTTACAGCGACAGTTGGAGCCAGAGGCAGTTACAGAGGCAGTTACGACAGTTACGTCAGTTACAGCCACAAGTTCAGCCACAGCTGAAGCAGGAGCTGCCAGCAGCAGAGCTGACCTACGGGAGGAAGCTGAACAAAGACTTCAGGCCAGTGGGTAATCTTATTACCATCGAGGGGGAAGCATGATTTTGCTTTACGCAATCATGCTTCTCTGTAGCCTCCTGGTTACTCTTTCAAGGCGTACTTATTGGGCCTGGAAACTTTTCATTAACATATCAAAATGGGGTTGCTGGTTCATGGGTTGGTTACTGTGGAGCCTAAATAAATGTTTTGATTCTTCTGCCTTCTACTTTGAGAGTTTCTTATATCCGGCGATTCCGAACCTTTCAGACATGTTTATGATCCTCTTTGAGATTATAAACTCTGCCCTCCTGATACATTTGGCGTCACGAACAGGATCGCTAGGTATAAGATCTCTATTTAGAAGCAGAACAATTTCAGAGGAAGAGATGAATATCCCAGGATGGGAGGATCCATTTTATTCCTCCCTAGCAAAAGAATTGGCTAAAAAAGCTGGACCCTGTGAAAACTGGGAACCAAGGCTACGGAGAGGAGATCCTAGGGATTTGGAAAAGTGTTTACGAGAAGTTGGGATTCAGTCAGGGGCATCACTATCTAGGCAAAGCTGGATAGTGTTATCAGCCTACCGGCTAGTATACGAAAGATTGAGATTAAGTGAAAGACATGGGGGCACTCCTACCCCACAGGAAGAAGAGGAATCTCAGATAGCAGGAGACCAAACTGACTCAAATGAGAACTTTTCTATTAATGTGGCTAAGAGCAACAGGAGACCAAAAAAGCCCAGAGTGCATTTCAACCCAGCCCAGAAAGAGCCTGACTGCCTGCTTCGTCCTAGCCATGGTGGCAGAGGAAGTGAGTGGGGAGAGAATGAGACAATGTTAGGGGTTGAGGCACAAAACACTACTGGGGTTCAGGATGTGCCTCACACAGAGAATAGGAGATGGTTAAATGATCAGACAAGGGCTCGACCCATACAAAGGAGGAAGACAGAAACCCGAGGTGAAGATTCAGTTACAAGGGAAATTCAGGAAGATTTCTCACCGCAAGAGGTCACAGATATTTTGAGTAGATTCAGCCAAAGAATAGGAGAACCATTGATATCTTGGATGGTAAGACTCAGTGATCAAGGGGCCGGTGGAATATCAGTAGATGGGACAGACTGCATGAGATTCATAGGTATCAGCCATGATCCTCTAGTTCAACAAGCTTTTAGGGAACATCATCAGCAAGGAGATGGTGATAGCAGGACTACTCTGTTGGCATTAGCCGCTGTGGGATGCAATAAGAGATATGCTACTGATTCTATGTGGCCCACTGAGCACAGACCCTGGTATTCACTTAGAGATTGTATCATGAGACTAAAGGAGGAGGTAATGAAGACTGCCATTATGACAGGAACTGCAGACAAATATTACAATGATTCAATGGAACTGCCTCATAGGAATTTAATAATTAGGACAGCTCCCCCTGCTTATAAACAACTAATTTTGAATTTATTACTTGGAGAAGTAGGGAGCCGTCTTACAACAGTGATAAATAAGATTTTACAGTTATATGACTTAGGTGACTGGGGAAGGGATAGATCTCCTCAAGAGAGAAGGGTGAATAACCAGCAAACTTGGCGCCAAAGGAGAGTAACAAGGAAAGAAATGTTTACTGCTTTATTGAGAGCAGGAGTAGGTTTTGAAATGATAGATGGAATTCCAACCAATGAATTATATAGAATGTACAGAGATAAAGGCCTTGATAACAGGAGAGATAGGGAAATCAGAACTGCTCCTGCAAATGCTACAGATGTTGAACCTTCATACCCAAGTGAACCACATGAAAGGGAATACTAGGGAACAGGCCGAGCCCCAGTCCAAATTAAGGAAATACACAGGCTGGATTGCAGACCTCACATTAACTTGACCATATATTGGAAGAATGGGTCAAGTACGGTAACTGAGGCATTAATAGATACTGGGGCCGAGGCCACCTTATTTATGGAAATCCAGACTAGTTCAGCCATGGAACTCCTATTACCATCACAGGACTAGGAGGGACTGAAATATCAGCCAGACAAGTTAAATTGATGATGAAAATTGGACAGTTGCCCAAGAAAGAATATAGTGTGGTTATTGTGCCTATTCCTGAATACATCATTGGAATAGACATTTTGAAGGGTATGACCTTAAATTTACCTGAAGGGAAATACCAATTTGCTGTGAGGAAAATAGGCATTAATGCAGTCTTAGTGGGGAAAATCAAGATGGATCCAATCACTTTGCCCGAACCTTCTGAAGTAATTACTTTGAGGCAATATCGTGTGCCAGGTGGGCAAGATGAAATTGCCAACACTATAAGAGAATGTGTTGAGGCAGGAGTGTTAGTCCCTACAACTACTCAATGGAACAACCCTGTCTGGCCAGTCCGAAAATCAGATGGAACATGGAGGATGACAGTAGATTATAGACAGCTGAACAAAGTGACTCCTCCCTTGTATGCTGCTGTTCCAGACACGGTTACTTTAATAGAGAGAATACAAAAACATGAAGGGACTTGGTATGCAGTTATTGATTTGGCCAATGCCTTCTTTACAATCCCAATAGACCCCAAGCAATGGAATCAGTTTGCTTTTACTTGGCAAGGCCGACAGTATACATTTACACGCCTGCCGCAAGGATATATTCATAGCCCAACTATTTGCCACAGGATTGTAGCTGAACATTTGGATGAATTAAAGTTACCTGGTGTACAGCTTACACATTACATAGATGACATCATGATACAGGGAAAGAATATAAAGGAGGTGGAGGAGAGTTTAGTATTATTAATTGACCATATGAAAAGCAAAGGATGGGAAATCAACCCCGCAAAGGTTCAAGGGCCAGCTCAAACTGTAAAATTCTTGGGGATACAGTGGAATAGAGGACTGCGAGAAATTCTCCCACAAGCTCGACAAAAAATCCAGGATTTTCCCACCCCTACCAATAAGAAAGAGGCCCAAAAGTTCATAGGGCTGTTTGGTTATTGGAGACACCACATCCCACATTTGGGACAGATTTTAAAACCCTTGTATAAAGTCACCAGAAAGAAATATGAATTTGACTGGGGACTTGAACAAAGTAGAGCTTTTGAGGAAGCAAAGGCTGCTATTCAATTAGCCCTAGACTTATGGCCTATGCAAAATGGGCCAGTGGAGTTACAAGTGACTGTACAAGATGACTATGCAAATTGGAGTCTGTGGCAAAAACAACACAGCCGAAGTGTACCTTTAGGCTTTTGGTCAAGGAAACTGCCCTCATCTGGAGTGCAATATACACCTTTTGAGAAGCAGCTGTTAGCTGCATATTGGGCTTTAGTAGAAACTGAGCAACTAACTCTGGGTCATGAAGTGGTATTAAGGCCTGGAATTCCAATTATGACTTGGGTAATGAGTACCCCAGCTTCTCACAGAATTGGACATGCACAAGAGGCAAGCATAATCAAATGGAAGTGGTATATTCAGAATAGGTCCAGAGCAGGCAAAAATGGAGTTTCTGCTCTACATGAATCTGTGGCGAACATTGATACTGAGAGCAATGAAAAGCCCCTTGAATCTAAGCAACAGATGGTACCATCCTTAGTGAAATGGAATAATGGATATGACGGACTAAATGAAGAACAGAAGAAACATGCTTGGTTTACTGATGGGACAGCAAAATATTTAGGACAGAAGAGACATTGGAAAGCAGTAGCCTATAACCCCTGTACAAGGAGAACTCTGGAAAGTTCTGGGATAGGTGGAAGTAGCCAATATGCTGAACTGATGGCAGTGCATCAGGCCATCAGAGCAGAGAAAGGAGGACAATGTCATATATTTACTGACTCGTGGGCGGTAGCTAATGGATTAGCTACGTGGATGCCTATATGGAGGAATCAGAATTGGGAGATTCATGGCAAACAAGTTTGGGGTAAAGAGTTATGGGAAAATATATGGGACATGTCTTTGGTTACAGATCTGTCAGTTTTTCATGTTGATGCTCATGCAACCCTGACCACACCAGAACGTGAATACAATGCACATGCGGATCGACTAGCAAAGATTGCTACTGAATGTATTGTCCCTACTCCGACTCCAACTGATGACCCAGCCTTAGCAAGATGGGTCCACCAGACTGCCGGCCATTTAGGGGTCCAGGCCACCCATCGATGGACACAGGATCGAGGTGTCAGTATTTCTCATGCGTTGTTAAAACAAATAACAGAGGAGTGTTGTATATGCCAATTAGAAAAAGAACGAACTCTTCCTAGGATAGTTACTGGAGAAATAGCAAGGGGAAAAGTTCCAGCCCAAATTTGGCAGATAGATTATATTGGCCCACTACCCCAGGATAAAGGATGTAAATATGTATGTACGTGTGTTGACACCTATTCAGGTGTACTAGTGGCTTGTCCTTATAAAGACGCAACTCAGAAAAACACCTGTAAAACTCTAGATATTGTAAGTTTATATTATGGAACCCCAATGCAGATTCAAAGTGACAATGGGTCACATTTCAAGGGCAAAGAAGTGAAAAGATATTGTGTGTTGAATAATATAGAATGGATATATCATATTCCATATTACCCACAAGCATCTGGGCTAATTGAAAGAATGAATGGATTGTTGAAAGAACAGCTGAGAAAATTAAGCTCAAATAATTCATATCGACATTGGAAGGATAATTTGTCTATTGCCTTACGTAATTTGAATAATAGACCCTTAGGGGGGAGTACACCTCTAGCCAGAATGATGACCCCAAATCTGCAGATCAGAGAACAGCAAACATGTGAGATTCAAAACATTGAATTTTGGACTGTGAGGGAAGATGTCCCACTACCAAGTCCAGGAACACCTGGTTCAGCAGGATATGATTTACATTGTATAGAGAATTTTAGGTTAAATAGGAAAGAGATAAGAAAAACCCCTACTGGAGTATGTATGAGAATCCCCAAGAATCATCTTGGATGGATATTACCTAAACCAGGATTAGCGGCTCAAGGAATACATGTATTGGCTGGAGTGATAGATTCTAATTATCAAAAAGAAATTGTTGTGACACTCCAGAATATGGGTAAAAAACCTGTACAATTTTGTAGAAATGATAGGATGGTTCAAGTCATTATTATCCCCTGTGAAAAAATACCCTTTGTGAAAACTGACCCTCCTCCCAAAATAACTACTAGAGGGGCAAAAGGGTCTTGCTCCATTGATAGAATAAAGTCAGGAGCTAAGGTATGGGTAAAACGGAAGCCAGATGATATTCCAAAGGCTGCAGAAGTTATAGCCCATGGGAAGGACAACACTGTAACAGTTGTCTATTCAGGGGAAAATAATTACCAAATCGTACCCCTGAACCATATATTTTACCGTGAATAGGTTATAATAATAGATTCACAGACTATTCTTTTTGTCCTTTGTTTTGGCTAACCTTGTTGCTAGTTTTGTTTCCTTCAGGCTTAAGCACCCTGCACTTTCCGGTGACTGCCTAAGCATGTAGCATTCTTGGAATTCCTGCCAGCTCGTTAAAGAAATGACCTCTGGAATGGGACTTTTTGGGGGCAGGGCCATCTCTACATCCAATTTCAGCATGAAGAAGCTATGGAAAATGAGACCTTCACCCCTCACCCCAAGATTTTGAGCCCCAATCGTTCAAGGGGGGTGGAAATGATGATAGTGTTCTGTTTACTTATTTTGTGTTATCCTTGCTGTGTTGTTTTATTGTTATGATATTATTGATCCTATGTAATGGATACAAGGATTTAGGGGTGGACATTTGAATTATTAATAATTATTTTGGGGATGATTGATTGAAGAGATTATTTTGCTGGGATCTAGGGGTGGATCGCATTTGAATCGTTAACCAATGTTTGGGAATGTTACTGAACGATATGTTTTGCTTTATAATGAATGATATGTTTTAGTTTCCTTTGTAATTGGATCACAATGTATGTTCTAGGATACATGGCTGATTAGATTATGTATCCTATAACAAGGGGTGGAGTGTAGCCAGAATGGACTTTGTTTTCTTTGAATGACTCAGCTTACCTCATTGAGCTTCCCTGGACGCTGGGGCTTGCTCTTCCGGGGCAGGACCAGAACTTCCTGTGTGATGAGTCATGGGGCTGGCTGAGGGGAGGTGTTAATGTCTATGCTAGGGGGAGGGGCCAACTCAGGAACCAATCGGCCCTGGTCATTCGGGCGGAGCTTGATGATGTCAGAGACCCTATAAGAGGGGAGAGGACAGCTCGAAGAGTTCTCTCTTCCTTTTCCGGTTGGAGCCAGCGACAGTTACAACGACAGTTACAGAGGCAGTTACGACAGTTACGTCAGTTACAGCCACAGCTGAAGCAGGAGCTGCCAGTAGCAGAGCTAACCTACGGGAGAAAGCTGAACAAAGACTTCAGGCCATTACAGCGACAGTTACAGCGACAGTTGGAGCCAGAGGCAGTTACAGAGGCAGTTACGACAGTTACGTCAGTTACAGCCACAAGTTCAGCCACAGCTGAAGCAGGAGCTGCCAGCAGCAGAGCTGACCTACGGGAGAAAGCTGAACAAAGACTTCAGGCCATTACAGCGACAGTTACAGCGACAGTTGGAGCCAGAGGCAGTTACAGAGGCAGTTACGACAGTTACGTCAGTTACAGCCACAAGTTCAGCCACAGCTGAAGCAGGAGCTGCCAGCAGCAGAGCTGACCTACGGGAGGAAGCTGAACAAAGACTTCAGGCCAGTGGGTAATCTTATTACCATCGAGGGGGAAGCATGATTTTGCTTTACGCAATCATGCTTCTCTGTAGCCTCCTGGTTACTCTTTCAAGGCGTACTTATTGGGCCTGGAAACTTTTCATTAACATATCAAAATGGGGTTGCTGGTTCATGGGTTGGTTACTGTGGAGCCTAAATAAATGTTTTGATTCTTCTGCCTTCTACTTTGAGAGTTTCTTATATCCGGCGATTCCGAACCTTTCAGACATGTTTATGATCCTCTTTGAGATTATAAACTCTGCCCTCCTGATACAGATGTTGATGGTTAATCTTTCCATCCTGTGTTTCATCACATCCAGTCTACCTTGATTCATAGATCTTATATTTTAGTTTTCTATGAAATATTGATATTTAAAGCATCATATTTTCTTATCACCACTAGACACATCTGCAACTAAGCTTTCTTTTGGATTTGGCCTAGACACTTCAGTAGTACTGGAGCTACCTGTAGTTGTCTTCTGCTCTTCACCAATAATGTATTAGGCACCTTCTGACCTGAGGGCTCATCTTTTGATGTCATCTCTTATCATTTTAGATGGTTTATGGGGTTTTCTTGGTAAAGATACTGGAGTGGATTGCATTTCCATCTCCAGTGGATACTCTTGTGTCAGAACTCCCCACTATGACCTGTCTATCTTGGGTAACTATGCATGGCATAGCTCATAGTTTCATTGAGCTATGCAACTCCACCCCACCCCACCACCACCACAACAAAGCAGTGATCCAGTGATGCAACAACCCAAAAGGCAACACTACACATGGACATTACCAGATGGTCAGTATCAAAATCAAATTGACTGTATACTTTGCAGAAAAAGGAGGAGAAATTCTGTATAGTCAGTTAAAAACCAAACCTATAGCTGACTGTGGCTTAGCTTCTCATTGCAAAATTCAGACTTAAATTGAATAAAGTAGAAAAAACAAAATGACCGTATAGGAATGATATAAATAGAATCCCTTATGAATATGAAGTGAAGGTGATGAATAGATTTAAGAGATTAAATCTGGTAGATAGAGCACCTGAAGAACTATGGATAATTTGCAATATTATATAGGAGGCAGAAACAAGAAGATGACAGAGAAAAAATTCCAAAGATAAAGAAGAGCAAGGAAGCAAACTGGTTGTGTCTGATGAAGCTTGAGAAATAGCTGAGGAATAAAGGAAAGTGAAAAATAAAGGAAAAAGGGAAAGAGATACCCAACTTAATGCAGAATTCTAGAGAATAGCAAGGAGAGATAAGGTTTTCTTATATGAGCAATGCAAAGAAATAAAAGAAAACAAGGGAATGGGAGAGACAAGAGATCTCTTCAAGAAAATTAGAGATATCAAGGGAATGTTTCATGCAAAATGGGCATGATAAAAGACAAAAATGGCAGAGATTTAGTAGAAGTAGAAGAGATTAAGAAGAGGTGGCAAGAATATATGGAGTTATAGAAGAAAGATATTATTATCACCTATAACTATGATGGTGTGCTTATTGATCTAGAGCCAGATACCTGTAAAATCAAAGTGAGCCTTAGGAAGCATTGCTAACAATAAGTCTGGAGGAAGTGATGGAATTCCAGTTGAGCTACTTGTAATCCTAAAAGATGATGCTGTTAAAGTGTTACACTTAATATCTCAGTAAATTTGGAAAACTCAACAGTAGCAACTAGATCGGAAGAGATGCTTTTACATCGCAAACCTAAAGAAAGGCAATGCCAAAGAAAATTCAATTTACCTAACAACTCTACTCATTCCAAATGCCAGAAAGGTATTTATCTTGCCCTACAAGAAAGGAAGGGAAAAGAGGATGGGAGGGGAGTGGGGTGACAGAGGGGAGCACTGACTGGGGAACAGGGCAACCAGAATATACGCCATCTTGGAGTGGGGGGGAGGGTAGAAATGGGGAGAAAATTTGTAATCCAAACTCTTGTGAAAATCAATGCTGAAAACTAAATATGTTAAATAAATTTTAAAAAAAAGATTCTTCAATAAGCTTCAACAATATGTTAACCAAGATTTATCAGAAGTGTAGACTGGTTTTCAAAGAGGCAGAGGAACTAGAGACCAAATTGCCAACATTTGCTGGATTATGAAGAAAGCAAGAAAGTTTCAGGAAAGCATCTCCTTCTGTTTCATTGACCACACTAAATCTTTTGGCTGTGTGGATCACAACAAAATGTAGCAACTCCTCAAAGATAAGGAAGTTCTAGATCATCTTACCTGTCCCCTAAGGAAACTGTATGCAGGCCAATAAACAACAGTTAAATCCAAACATGAGACAAATCATTGGTTTAAGATTAGAAAAGGAGTATAACAAACCTGCATATTGTCACCTTATTTATTTAACTCACATGCAGAGTACATCATGCAAAATGCAAGGCTGGACAAATCAAAAGCTGGAATTAAGGTTGCCATGAGAATTATCAACAATTTCAGTTTTGCAGATGATTCCACTCTGATGGCAGAAAATGAAGAAGAATTAATAAGCATCTGGATGAAGGTGAAAGAGGAAAAGTGTAAAGACTGGCTTAAAGCTACACTTAAACTACAAATACTGCAAAACACTTTATAGAAATAACAAGAAACCTAAATAATTGGAGGCATGTTCATGGGTGGATCAAGCCAATAAAATAAAATTATAATTCTACTTCAATTAATTTTCCTAGTAAGTGTCATACCAACAAAATCAAATTTCTAAGAAGCATCACTTTATAGAGATAGAGAAAATATAAAAACCATTTTGAGAGGAAAAAATAAAGAGTTTTAAATTAACAAAAAAAGAGTGATGAAGGATGACCTACCAGTACTAGATCTCAAGGTATACTACAAAGCCACAGTACTTAAAACATTTTTGGTACTGGTTAAGAAACAGAGAGGACTATCAGTAGAATGGATTAAGTACATAACACACAAAAGTAAATGAGTACCTTAGGTTTGATTAAATCAAAAACTAAGGTTACTGTGGTAATTATTCATTATATGAAAAAAATTCTGGGTAAACTGAAAGTTGTATGGCAGAAACTACAAGAAAACTAACACGTCACACGATATACCAAGATAAGCTCCAGATACATATTTGACTTAGAAATAAAAGTTGAAATTAACAAATTAGAGCAGCAAGAAAACAATGGATAAACCAAGTTTCCAGTTCTATGGATAGGTGAAGAGGTCATGACCAAACAAGCAATGAAGGGAATTGTAACGGCAAGCACTCTAGCATACCCAGGATGGCCTGCTAGCAGGCTGTTTGATCTGCTTTTAAAGGAAAGCAACTTTAAAGAGGTCAACAATCTTCTTTAATTACATTCATTATTTCAGGGGAAAAGTCAGAACCCATAATGTAAAGAGAGAATATAAGCAGAGAAAATACAGAGAAAATGCAAGCAAAGAAATTAGTCCAGCAGACAGGGCTCTGACTTCCTGAATGAAAGCAATGTTGCTGTATACTTTACATACACCACTGGATTGAGAGAGCCTTTAGATCTCAGCAGTCGGGAAGCTCTGAACATACAGCCATGCAGAGTCTCCACCAAGAAATCACAAGGTCCTTCTTATAAGCAAGTCCTTGAAGCAAAAGCTTACCTCTCAGAATACACACCTTTTTGGCTAATAGGCTCAGAGCCAAAAGGCATCACAACACTCTTGACTCAGTGCCTAATTAGCTTAGTACCAAAAAGTGTAGAAGCCTTCCTACAAGCAAACTTCCCCTAAGGAAGCTTCCCTTAATGGGCTCCATGTGAGGCCTATTAATGGGTAGGCAAGATCTTATACCCCATTAACCTTATAGGGATCAGTGAAAATAAATGAACAAGAAAAGTTGTGAGTTTTTTTGGTAGAAACAAAACCAATGAAGCTAAAATTAAGAGGGATGCAGGTAACTGGAAGGGGAAAAATTTTTTTAGTAACTTTCCAAGATACATACATACATACATACATACATACATACATACATATGATACAAACTCTTCCTAAATTAATGAATAGTAAAAAGATATAAAACAGCATTTTTATAAGCATGAAATTCAAATTATCAATAGTTATAAAATGTCAAATAAATAATACCAAAGTACAAATTAAAGCCTCTTTAAGATGTTGAATTACACCAATTAGATTTAAGTGTTAATTTAAAAATCGTATTTTTAAAAGGGCTGGGTAAAAAAAAACAGGCATTAATGCACTATTGGCGTACTTCATTATTTATCTAAGAATTCTGTAAAGTGATTTCAAACTATGTCCCTAAGGTTACTAAATTGTGCATATGCTTTGTTTTGGAAATGTTACAAATATTTAGCTTTAAACAAAGCATTAAAAATGCAATAGGCAAAAAGAAACAAGTTTTTCAGAAAGAATGAATAAAATGAACAAAAATGCAGGGGCAATAATAGAAAATTTTAAGGGGCACAGAATCATTTATTTTATTTGGAGGCTTTGGTACATCATGGAGCAAGTAATATGAAATGCGTATGTTAAAGTATTCATAAATTGTGGAAGATCTTGAGTACCAGGCAAAGTAGTTGAGAACTTATTCAGTAGATTATAAGGAGCTGCTAATGTTTAACTTTTGTTTGCTTGCTTGTTTTGTTTTTTGAACAGAAGACTAACATGCATATAGGAAAGATTAGTATCACTTCTTCACGGAAGAGCATGGAGCAAGAGCCCAGATTTGAAGATGTTATAACTGTCAGGTATGTGGTAATAAGGGTCTTACTATGGTGGTATTAGCGAGAAAAGAGAAGAGAAGATGAATTCTCAAAGTGTTGCAGAGGTGGATTCAATAGGACTTGGGAACTGTTTTGATGTGAAAAGTGAAGAAAAAGGGAGAAAAATAACTCCAAGGTTAGAAGTACGAAAGATGAGGCAAATAGTGGTGCCCTTATAAAATAATTCTGAAGGAGGAAGAACATAAATAGGACTTACATGGTTATTGATTGAGAATTACAGAGGACCTTAGAGGCCACCTAGTCCATCACTCTCATTTGATATTTTTGATGAAGAAACTAAGGCCCAGACTGGTAAAGTACCTAGCTGAAGATCACCAAAATAGCACATGGTAGCATCAGATTTCCCACCCAATACTTGACTTCAAATCAATTCATCTTCCAACTGTGTCACTAGAGACAGAGTGACTTGAAGTTCTTGAGGATATCTGTTTAACTGCATAATAATGAGCTCATATGTTAGCAGTTCATTCCCTTTCATTATTAGTATCAAATTCAGTGCTATCATAATAAATGCTAAAATGTACTGACATACTAGGATAAAAAAATCCTAAGATGCCTAGACATAGATTATCATTTCCCTAAAATTGTTCTCTCCAAAGTTACCAATGATTTCATGGTGTCCATATCACATTGCTTTGTCTTAATTCCCATTTTCCCAAACCTCTACACACATTTTGACACTATTGATCATCCTCTCCTCCCTGATACTTTTATCTCTCTTTGTTTTGGGCATACCAGTCTCTCCTGGTTTTCCTCTTACCTATTTGGCTACTCCTTCTCAGTCTCCCTGGATCCTCCCCCAAATTATTCCCTCTAATCATAAGTGGCCCAGAGGGTTCTATTGTGCTCTCTCCTCTTCTCCCTACTTCACTTGGGGATTTCCTTGGCTCCAATGGATTTAATTATCATCTCTATGCTTACAATTTTCAAATTTATCTATCCTGCCTCAAACTCTTTGTCGACGTCCAGTCTTGCATCTCCAGCTACCTTTCATACAGACACCTCAAACTGGATGTCTGGTAGATATCTTAAACTGATCATTTCCAATACTGAGTACATTATATTTTCCCCTAAATTCTTCCCTCCCACACACCTTTTCTATTATTGTATAGGACACCACCATTCTCCTAGTCCCTCAAGTTCACAACCTTAGATGTCAACCTGTACTCCTTACTATCACTCACCCTCCACAACCAATCTGCTGCCAATGCCTCTCGATTTCACCTTTACATCTCTTGAATCTACCCCCTCCTCTCCTCTGACATTGCCACCTCTGCCATGAGCCCTCATCACTACACATTGTGTTATTGCAATAGCCTGCTGACACAACTACCTGGCTCAATTCTCTCCCCACTCCAGTCAATTCTACATTCAGCCACAAAAGGGTTTTTTTGTTTTATTTTGTGTTGTTTTTCTTCCCTGGAGTGCAGATCCATCCATTTTACTGCACTACTCAATAACTCCAGTGATTCCCAATTGCCTTCAGGATCAAATACAATATTCTCTTTTTAGAATTCAATACCCTTCACAACCAAGCAGCCTCCTTTTTCCCAGTCTTCTTATACTTTGCTTTTCTCCATATAGTCTTCATTCCAATGACAAACACCTCCTTCTTATTCTATGAATAACACACTCCATTTCTTAGCTCTGGGCACTTCCTGTGACTGTCCCCCATGCCTGGAATACTCTCCCTCTTCCAGCTTCTCAATCCTGATGCCTTCCCTCTCTTAATCATTCATTTTTGTCTTGGATATTGCTTGTTTGAACATATTTAATTGCTTGTAAAAGATAGTCTTTTCCCAATTTTATATCCCCAGTTCCTGACACACAGTAGGAGTTTAATGACTGTTTATTGACTGGCTGTCATGCATGTCAAGAAAAGCCCATAAATAGGACCAGCCTTGCTCATCATTTTAAGGGAATAAAATTAGTTCCACAGAGGAGGGGCTTATGGTACAAAAAAGGGTGACTGTTGTTAATATCTGTCCAGACCCACAAGGTAGAGTTGAAAAGCACACAGTTTCCAGAACACTCTGCATAAACAAGTGATTATTAGGCTATTGCTTTATTGTAATCTTACCTAAAACTCTATTGTAAGCCTTCTGGTCCCTGGACCTCAACCAGGTCTATCTCATGCTATATTCCTCTTCAGATTTTGCTTGACACGAGATAAGGAGCAACTAGTGATGGTTGAGCAGAAAGAAGAGTTAAAAATGTATAATGAATTTTCTTTTTCTACTGATGTAAGAAGAATAACTTTAATGTAGGAAATGAAGAAGAGAAGTCTTTTTGGAGTTACTCTCCAGGTGAATGACAATTAGAGGCAAGAGTAAGGTGGTTATAATGATAATAAAAAGAAGTGAATGAATATGAAAGAGATTTTAGAAATCAAATTAATAGAAATTTGTGACTGAATAGATATGTAAGATGAGTGATAGTGGA
The DNA here is from genome assembly GCF_011100635.1 of Trichosurus vulpecula. Taxonomy (NCBI): domain Eukaryota; kingdom Metazoa; phylum Chordata; class Mammalia; order Diprotodontia; family Phalangeridae; genus Trichosurus; species Trichosurus vulpecula. Next base: position 352,994,553 of record NC_050573.1, read on the forward strand.
GAAGAAAGATAACAAATTTTAAAGAATAGTATGATTTCTAAAAATAGAGTAGTGAGAAAGGAGAACAAGATTAGAAGGAAGAGACTAGTAAAAATAGATCTCTGAAGTTAAATAGAAAACCTTTCCAAATATCAATGCTATCAGGTACTTAGAGGATACGTAGTATACTATCCCTATTTAATGGACACCAGTTTAGAATAGTTAATAGACATACATGACATCATAGAAAACAAGTAGAAAAACTGAGACTAGAATTTGGAGTATTCAGACTCAAAATTCAGTGCTCTTTTGACTAAAATGTTTTTTTGGGGTGAGCCAATATAGTGGAGTAGAGGCAGGGACCTGATTGAGCCCCGCCCCAAACCCCTAGAAATACCTGTAAAAATGACTCTAAATAAACTCTAGAGCAGTAGAAGCCACAAAACGACAGAGTGAAGCAGATTTCCAGGCCAAGACAATCTGGAAGACCAACAGGAAGGGTCTATCACACCTTGGTCAGAGCAGAGTGCAGCCCAGGTTGGGCTGCCAGCACAGATGGGACTAGAGCAGGCCAGCCTCAGGGCACTGAATCACTGGCAGTTACAGTGGTTTCCAGACTTCTCAATCCACAAATGCCAAAGACAGCTTCAAAGGTCAGTGGGATGGCTCCCTCACCAGGGTGAGAGAGGACCCTGGTCTGGCCACAGCCCCAATCCCAGCCCCAGGATGGTGGTAGCCACTGCTGCAGCAGTGTTTGCTTCTGGAGCTCTCAGCCTGGGGGAACTGAGAGGCTGATCTATGTCACAGTCTTAGGTGGTGGTCCTAGGGTGAGAAGGAGCACTGGCAAGGCAGAGCTGGTGGCAGCTGTGAGGAGGGAACCCTCCTCACAGTTCCAGGGCAGAAAAGAATGCTTGTGGTCACTCACAGACCAGAGTGCAGGCCAGGAGAGGAGTAAACACCTCTCTTTTGATCATACCACTTTGGAGGAACTGAGAATTCACAGGTCCCTAGAGATATCTCTGAAAACAGCTGCATAAAACCCCTGAAACTTGGGGCAGTACACTTTCCACTTAACAAAGAGCTCAAAAATCAAATAATTGGCTGGTGAAACAAGCAAACTTTCTTGATGAAAAAATGTTTTCTTACACACTTAGTGACGAGGAAGATCAAGGCATGCAGCCAGAGGAAGAAAACAGGGTCAAGGCCCCTATATCCAAAGCCTCCAAAAAAAGTGTGAAATTATCTCAGGCCATGGAAGAGCTGAAAAGGGATTTTGAAAATCAGGTAAGAGAAGCGGATGAAAAATTGGGAAGAGAAATGAGAGTGATGCAAGAAAATCATGAATCATTTTCCCAGACAATTAACTATCTTAATATTTTTAATTATCTTAATATTTTTCTAAGAGTAAATCAAATGTCTTTCAATTGCATTTTTTTCTTGATGATTAGATTAGAATTAATTTGCAGGTATCACCTCAAGCTGTATGTATAGCTCCTTTGCTCTGTAGAACAAATTATTCCATTCCCTCAGTGGTTTCTTGTTAGTATAAAATAGTCTTGTATTATTTAAATTTCCTTTCTTTTATATCTGGTCATTCTCTTGGTTTCTTATAAATTGTATTAATATTGTAATTGTTAAATGTAATGAATATATGTCTTGAAGTCTGCAGCATGGGTTACTTGTTTTATTTTTTTGTTTTTTGCCTCTCCTTTCTGAAAGTCACCTATGGATTCTTTAATTTGCTACTTTGCTTTCTGTGTTTAGAAGTTTGAGCAATTTTCCCAGTTTTTTTTAATATTATCATATTCAGGTCTTTTACTTATCTTTTTTTTCCTCAGAGATTTATTTTCTTTAAGTTGCCAGTGTATCCTGCCTGAAATATCATGCATTCTTTCAATTTTTGATTCTCTTCTTCCAGATTGCATTTCTCTCTCTCTCTCTCTCTCTCTCTCTCTCTCTCTCTCTCTCTCTCTCTTTCTCTCTCTCTCTCTCTCTCTCTCTCTCTCTCTCTCTCTCTCTCTCTCTCTTCTCTCTCTCTCTCTCTCTCTGCATCTGTATTACAAATAAATTCTTCTCATTTCTCATATCCCTTTTTACCCAAGTGAGATGGAACTTTCTTGCTGATCCTCCAAGCTTCCTGGGCTAAAAGACCACTCTACCCAATCTTTTCGGCTGGCTCTCATAAACATATCTTACATAAAATAACAACTGTACCATGTTAGAAATACCATTTGTTTCATCTAAATGAACTACAAATTTAGGGCTGCCCTTAAGACTGGTAATAAGTTGCTGGAATTGATCATTACTAATTTCATAAATTCTTTTGGAAACACTATCATTCAATAAAGCAATTTTACAAAATTCATCCCCATACATTTTCCGATGATATATTTCTGACATTTTAATAGCAGCAGGTAACATGAGATCTTTTCCTATTGCCTAGGGCTTTTGTAGTTTTTTTAATTAAACAAGAAGTTTCATAAGATACAAGTAAATGCTTGTCATTGACAGTAACAAATTTCTCAAGACAATGTCTTCCTTTTTTTGAAGATTTTAAAAGTGATTCAAAATATGCCTTTGGTTTATTGCAGTACGCTGCATGCTTGGTATTAAGAAGTCATTTTGGTTTGGCTGGTTTCATGCTCTCTGCAGCCAAAACTTCATTACAAATTAAACAAAGAGGCTTTTCCACACCATCATCATTATAACAAGTAAAGCCATATTGCAAAAATGATTCAACATTTTTTTTATCTTTTCCATTTAGGTGAAGTACAACCTGGTAGCAAAGACTCTGCCACATTGTCATCAGTATTTTTACCTCTTCTGTCTAAATTTAGCCATTTATCCATAACTGAAAAATATTTTTGTCCTAAAATATAAATATTGATATTAATTTCTCAAATAAATACTAGCTCTAGTGTATGAAAGTATTTGTTTGTGCTTAATTTTAAAAATTGATGTTCACACTGACATACGTATACAGCAGTGATGGTGGAGAAATATTATTAAAGGGCATTTGTCTTTACTTGCTGCAACTAAACACTTATGTTTTTGTAAAAGGAGAAGATAACAGCAATTTTTAAAATCAAACATTCTAACACAACACAATCCAAGGATATACTGATGTGATATTTAGGTGCTAAAGAATGACAGTAGGAAAATACTGAAAGTCTTTATTTTCCATAATGTAACTATTATTTCTGTAAGAGCAGAACATTTTGTATGTACAGTAAAAATAATGCAATTCATGATACATAATAGTCTCAAATCTTAGCTGAAGTGTTTCTGGCAGTGTTTGTTGGTGTAGCATGGCGTGATGGCATGTTCAGTGCAAAGTGCACATGTGTGTTCAGGACCAAGGCTGCAGTTAAGTCACACGATGCAACATGGGCAAACACCGCCATAAAGAATTCAGATTCATTACACATTTGATCTTGAATTAATTCTTGGTTGTTGCATGTTCAGAAACCTTTCATTGTTGCCAAATTTTTCACAACCTACAGTTTAAAACATGCTGCTTTAGGGTTCTCTAAGCATACCATCCTGCAAAGAGTGATTGTTTCATTTCCTCATTGCTGATTTTAATTCCTCCAATTTCTTTTACTTATTTTGTTACTGTAGCTAGTATGTCTAATGCAATATTTAAGAATAGCTGTGATAATGGACACCCTTCCTTCACCTCAGATCTTATTAGGAAGATTTCTAGTTTATCACACTTACAAATAAAGTTTGCTGATGGTTTTAGATATGTACTACTTATCATTTTAAGAAAAGCTCAATTTAATCTTTTGGTTTCTAGTGTTTTTAAAGGGAATGGTTGTTGGATTTTGTAAAAAAGCTTTTTAGGCATCTATTGAGATAATCATATGAATTTTTTTTCCTTTTTTTCTTTTTCTTATAGCTATAATAAACTTTGTTTATAATTTTCCTTATATCAAACCATCTCTGCAACCCTGGTATAAATCCCACCATGTCGTATTATAGGACCTGTGATATATGTGATATATTGTTAAGTCATTTTGCTAGTATTTTATCTAAAATTTCTGTATCAATATTCATTAAAGAAATTGGCCTTAAAGAAAGAGGAGATCAATGAATTGGGCAGGCAACTGAAAAAGCTAGAAAAAGAACAAATTGAAAATCCCCAATTAAATACCAAATTAGAAATACTGAAAACCAAGGGAGTGATTGATAAAACTGAAATTAAGAAAACTATTGAGCTAATAAATAAAACTAGGAGCTGGTTTTATGAAAAAAACAATAAAATTGCTAAATCTTGGTTTAATTTGATTTTAAAAAAAGAACACCAAATTACCAGTATCAAAAATGAAAAGGGTGAATTCACTTCCAATGAAGAGGAAATTAAAACAATAATTAGGAATTATTTTGCCCAATTGTACGCCCATAAATTTCATAATCTTGGGAAATGGATGAATGTTTACAAAAATAGAAATTGCCCAGAGTAACAGAAGAGGAAGTAAAATACTTAAATAACCCCATCTTAGAAAAGGAAATTGAACAAGCCATCAATGAACTCCCTAGGAAAAAATCTCCAGGGTCAGATGGATTTACAAGCAAATTCTATCAAACATTTAAAGAACAACTGATTCCCATACTTTATAGACTATTTGTGGAAATTGGTGAAGGATTCCTGTCAAATTCTTTTTATGATACAAATATGGTACTGATACTTAAACCAGGAAGAGCCAAAACAGAGAAAGAAAATTATAAACTAATTTCCCTGATGAATATAGATGCAAAAATTTTAGATAAAAATGTTAACAAAAAGACTACAGCAACTCATCACGAGAATAATACACTTTAATCAGGTAGAATTTATACCAGGATTGCAGGGCTGGTTCAATATTAGGAAAACTATCAGCACAACTGATCCTATCAAAAACAAAACTAACAGAAATTATATGATTATCTCAAGAACTGCAGAAAAAAAAACTTTTGACAAAATACAACACCCATTGTTATTGAAAATACTGGAGAGTATAGGAATAAATGGAGCCTTCCTTAAAGCCCTCATTTCTAAAATATATAGAGAACTGAGTCAAATTTACAAGAATACAAGTCATTCCCCAATTGATAAGTGGTCAAAGTATATGAACAGGCAGTTTTCAGAAGAAGAAATTAAAGCTCTCTATAGTAATATGAAAAAATACTCTAAATCACTATTGATTAGAGAGATGCAAGTCAAAATAACTTTGAGGTACCACATCACACCTGCCAGATTAGCCAACATGACAAAATAGGAAAGTGATAAATGCTGGAGAAGATGTAGGAAAGTTGGAATACTAATTCATTGTTGGTGGAGCTGTGAACCGATCCAATCATTCTGGAGAGCAATCTGCAACTATGCCCAAAGGGCTATAAAACTGTGAATACCCTTTGACCAAGCAATAACTCTTCTAGGGCTATATTCCAAAGAGATTATAAAAATGGGAAAAGGTCCCACATGTACAAAAATGTTTATAGCAGCTCTTTTTTGTGGTGGCCAAGAACTGGAAATCGAGGGGATACCCATCAATGTGGGAATGGCTGGACAAGTTATGGTATATGAATGTAATGGAATACTATTGTGCTATAAGAAATGATGAGCAGGCAGACTTCAGGAAAACCTGGAAAGACTTACAGGGACTGATGCTGAGTGAAGTGAGCAGAACCAGGAAAACATTATATACAGTAACAGCTACACTGCATGAGGCCTGGTTTTGATAAACTTCGCCTTCTCAGCAATTCAAGGACCTAAAGCTTTTCCAAAGGACTTGTGATGGAAAATGCCATCCACATCCAGAGAAAGAACTATGGAGTCAGAATGTAGAGTGAAGCAGACTCTTTTCTCTTTTGTTTTGTTTTCTTTCTCATGATTCCTCTCATTCATTATAATTATTCTATGCAACATGAGTTAAAAATGTGTTAAATGTAAAATGTTAAATGTAAAAATGTGTTAAATAAGAATGTATGTGTTGAACACATATCAGATTGCAAGCTGTCTTGGAGAGGGAGGGAGAGAAAATTTAAAAATTATGGAAATGAATGTTGAAAGCTGAAAATAAATATATTAAATATTAAAAAAGAAAGAACTGGCCTGTAGTGATTTTTTTTCTTTTTCCTTTTCCTGATTTAGATATCAAAAACATATTGTGTCATAAAAGGAATTTGGTTGGCATTCTTTACCCATTTAGAAAAAAAAATTATAAAATGTTGGAATTGTTTCTTAAACATTTGGTGGATTTCACTTATAAATCCATTTGGCTCTAAAAATTTTTTTCTTAAGAAGCTTATTTATGACTGGTTTATTTTTCCCTTAAGACAAGGTTTTGAAATATTCTATTTCCTCTTCTGTTTATCTGGGCAATTTACATTATTTTTCTGTAAATATTCATCCATTCACTTTGATTGTCAGTTTTACTGGCACACAGCTGGGCAAAATAACTTCTAATAAATGTTTTAATTTCATCTTCATTGGTGATACATCCTTGCTTTTTATTTTTGAAACTGGTAATTTGGTTTTTCTCTTTCTTTTTTTTAAATTAACCAATGACTGATCTATTTTATTTTTCTTTCATAAAACCAGCTTCTAGTTTTATTTAGTAGTTCAATATTCTATTACTTTCAATTTTATCAATTTCTTCTTTAATTTTTATAATTTTCATTTTGTTTAATTGGAAATTTTAAATTTATACTTTTTTAGCAAAAAGATTGAAGCAACTTATCATGAGAATGATACTTTATGACCCAGTAGGATTTATTCCAGGAATGCAAGGCTGGTTCAATATTAGGAGAACTATCAGCATAATTGATCATATCAACAACAAACTAGCAAAAACCATATGATCATCTCAATAGATGAAGAAAAAGCCTTTGACAAAATACAACACCCATTCCTGTTAAAAACACTAGAAAGCATAGGAATAAATGGAGCCTTCCTTAAAATTATAAATAGCATCTACCTAAACCATCAACAAGCATTATTTACAATGGGGATAAGCTAGATGCATTCCCGATAAGATCAGGGGTGAAACAAGGATATCCATTATTACCGCTATTATTCAATTTGGTACTAGAAATATTAGCTGTAGCGATAAGACAAGAAAAGGAAACTGAAGGAATTAGAATAGGCAAAGAAGAAACTAAATTATCACTTTTTGCAGATGATATGATGATTTACTTAGAGAATCCTAGAGAATCAAGTAAAAAACTACTTGAAATAATAAACAGCTTTAGCAAAGTTGCAGGATATAAAATAAACCCACATAAATCCTCAGCATTCCTATACATTACTAACAAAGTCCAACAGCAAGATATAGAAAGAGAAAATCCATTTAAAGTTACTGTATGCACTATAAAATATTTGGGAGTCTACCTGCCAAGACAAAGCCAGGGCCTATACGAACATAATTATGAAACACTTTTCACACAGGTAAAGTCAGATCTAAATAAATGGAAAAATATCAGTTGCTCGTGGTTAGGCTGAGTTAATATAATAAAAATGACAATTTTACCTAAATTAATTTATTCATTCAGTGCCATACCAATCTAACTACCAAAAAGTTATTTTACAGAGCTGGATAAAATGATTACAAAATTCATCTGGAAGAACAAGAGGTCTAGGATATCTAGAGAATTAATGAAAAGAAATGCGAGGGAAGGTGGCCTAGCCATACCAGATATTAAACTCTACTATAAAGCAGCAGTCATCAAAACTACTTGGTACTGGTTAAGAAACAGAGTAATGGATCAGTGGAATACGTTAGGTACACAAGACACAGCAGTCAATGACTATAGCAATCTACTCTTTGATAAACCCAAAGAATCCAGCTTCTGGGCTAAGCATTCACTATTTCACCAAAAATGCTGGGAAAATTGGAAAAAGGTAGGGCAGAAACTGGGCATAGACCAATATCTTATACCATATCCCAAAATAAATTCAAAATGAGTTCATGATTTAGGAATAAAGGCTGATACTATAAGTAATTTGGGAGAGCAAGGAATAATTAACCTATCAGATTTATGGGAAAGCAAAGAATTCATGACAAAACAAGAGATAGAGAGCATTACAAAATGCAAAATGGATTATTTTGATTATGTTAAATTGAAAAGTTTTTTGTATAAAAAAGGCAATGCAAAAAAGATTAGGAGGGAAGCAGAAAATTGGGAGAAAATATTTACAACTAGTGTCTCTGATAAAGGCCTCATCTCTAAAATATACAGGGAAGTGAGCCAAATTTATAGGAATACAAGTCATTCCCCAATTGAGAAATGGTCAAAGGATATGAACAGGCAGTTTTTAGTGGAAGAAATTAAAGATATCTATAGGCATATGAAAAAATACTCTAAATCACTACTGATTAGAGAAAAGCAAATCAAAGCAACTCTTAGGTACCACATCTCTCCTGTCAGATTGGCTAAAATGATAAAACAGGAAAATGATAAATGCTGGAGAGGATGTGGAAAAACTGGAACACTGTTACATTGCTGGTGGAGTTGTGAACTGATCCAGCCATTCTGGAGAGCAATTTGGAACTACGCCCAAAGGGCTATAAAAATGATCATACCCTTTGACCCAGCAATACCACTTCTAAGGATGTATCCCAAAGAGATCACACAAGTGGGAAAAGGACCATACGTACAAAAATATTTATAGTGGCTGTTTTTGTAGTTGCAAAGAATTGCAAACCAAGGGGATACCCATCAATTGGGAATGGCTGAAGAAGTTGTGGTATATGAATGTAATGGAATGCTATTGTGCTATAAGAAATGAGGAAGATATGGACTTCATAATAACCTGGAAAAACCTACACGATAAAATGCTGAGTGAGCAGAGCAGAACTAGGAGAACATTATACACAATCACAACCACAGATATACGGATTCTGTGATGACTAACCTTGATAGACCTACCTCTTCTCAGCAATACAAGGTTCAAAGACAACTCCAAAGTACTCATGATGGAGAGAGCTATCTACATCCAGAGAAAGAACTATGGGGTCTGAATGCAGATTGTGGCAAACTATTTGCTCTCCTTTTTTTTTCTCTTCTTTTTTTGTTTTTTTTTTTGGTTCTGTTTCTTCTTTCTCTTGATTCATTTCATTGGTTATAATTCTTCTTTACAACTTGACTATTTTGTAAATAAGTTTAATGTGAAGTTATATGTAGAAGATATATCGGATTCCATACTGTCTTGGGGTGGGGGGGAAGATAATCTGGAACTCAAAATCATGTGGAACTGAGTGTTGTAAACTAAAATTAAAAAATCTTAATTAAAAAAGAGGTAGCAAAAAATTATACTTTTCTAGTTAAATGAGTTGTAAAATAATAAATCCATATATATGGATAAATAAAGCCACATATATATGAAGAGTGAGAAGGAGAGAGAGAGAGAGAGAGAGAGAGAGAGAGAGAGAAAGTGTATAGATACTGTCTACTAAAGGTCATAAGTTGTCCTTAAGAGACTAAGTAATTTATGTCTCATCACCTCTTATTCAAAAGGAAATGTCTCAACACAAATCTTCTATTCCATCTTGCTTTTCATACTACGACTTATAACTAAACAAAATTTGACCAGTATTGGCACAATGTATTTCTGTACTTGGAAAATCGTGTCATTTTAGTATAAATTGTCAGTCTCAAAATTAACTATGCATTCAAATTAGTATCATGTATTCTGCAATCACAAAAAAGTTTTCTTGGATGTTTCTGTGTGTTTGTGTAGATTCCACAAGAGGCTACTTGGCATGACATTATACTTTCTTTGTATATTCTGGATATACAACATGTATTTAATTGCGCAAGATGGAAATTGCAAAAAATTATGCATTGACATAAGTTAAATTTCTGATGAGGGGTAAGTCTCTTTTAAGGTACTAAAAATAGTGAGAATGGGCTAACGATGTAAAAAAAAAAAGGTCATATAGGATATGGTTTTCCTTTAGCAATAAAACTAGCAATTCATGTCCATGCGACACTTCATGGTTACAAAGTGCTTGTCATACATTAACGAATTAAATCTTAACAGCCCTGATACATGTATATGTATGTATATACATATATGAGGGCTGTTAAGATTATATATATATATATATACACACATATATGTATATGTATAAATATATAGTTGTCATTTTCTTGTTATTAGTATTAATTCCCTTTCATAGATGAGGAAATGGTGCCTTGTGAATGGTCAGATTTGCCCCATGCCACACAGATTGGAAGTGGCAAAGCTGGCTATTGGACATAAGTCTTTGGGCTCCAATTCCAGTTGTTTTCTAGATTTACTGTGTGACTTATTGGTCTCTCATTAGCTCAGTGATGATACGACATCTGGAACTCTTTCACTCTGCCATTTCCAAGTGAAGATCATTGTTATTTTTCTAATAGGATAAATCTACATTTTCTAGTCTTCTAATAACCATTTCATCTCTCCTCACATCTTACTTTCATTTAAACAATCTCATTCCACTTCCCCATATATTACTTAGATACAAAATACAAAATACAAAATTTGCAAAATACAAAACAAAACAAAAACCCTATTTTTTCAAACCTGCTACACACTCCCTCTATCTAAGGACTCTGCAAAATATGTTTTCACCTAGGTGTTGCCTTACATAAAATTCTCTAGGTTGTCTTACTACAAATTACTATTGCAGAGAGCTAAAATATCTACTTTGTTTTTTCTAAATGAAAAAGTTAGTGCCCACAAAATTGAGTGACCATTTTGTTTGGTTTGAGGTCCACTTCATCAAGACTTTTAATTAAACAAAAATAAATTAAAGGGAAATAGAAGGCTATAGCTGCTAGAGTTCTTAGTGAGTTTCCTTTCTCCTCCTAAGTCATTGGAATTCTGTTTTGCTTCATTGAACTGCTGGCTGTGGTGGAAATTTTAATGGCAATGTCTTATGCATAGGGTGTGCTCTACAAGTAAAACAAATAAAAATGGGGAAATGTACACTTTGTACTTTTGAAAGGTAGCATGCAGTGGCACAGAAGACTTGGGTTACAATAACATCTGAAATGAGCTGGAGAGTGGGAATGGAGCAGTGCTTGTTTCAAAGGAGAACCAGTTGGCTAAGCACAGGAGTGATTTACTGCACCATCAATTATTTCCTGCCTGTCACTTAAATAGGCTCCACATATGCATGGCAGGACCGAGAGAGCAAAGAGGAGGTGGACGGCATGATTTATTGGCAAGGGCAAACACCTGTGAGTTAAGCAGCTCAGAAATTAGCCACAAGTAGCATATTAGTGCAGCTAATCAGGCACGGTTCAGTATTTCGGTTTCTTGATTTGCCCATAAATAAGACTCTATGTAGCTACCCTGAGGCCGTCTAGTGATTAACAGCCCTGACCTACAGTAAAACACACAGCCTGAGTGGTGCAATAGGGTCTGCAGGTGTACGCTGTAATCATATTACTTTAAACTTGTACATTCATGGTATAGAAGGTGTGTGATTTCTGAGTGTCTTGTTAAGGATGTCTATCAAATTATTTAATGATCAATTTATTTTCATTCATTTGCTCAACTTAAGTTACATTGACAACTTAGTGACTTTTAGTTATCCTGTAAACATTTGGGCCTATGGAACTCATTCCTTTCTTTTTGCCCATAAATGGAACCAAGAGTATCTGTCTCCCTAAAATGGGTGCGATCAGAATTCTATCATGATAACCTGCAAAGAGAGTTAATGCACAGAATGAGAAGAGAGATAGGGTGGGTTCCAATCTCACTTCTGACAGCTTTGTGACCATAGAAATCTCATAACCTCTCTTCTGTTCTTTAAAATTAGAACAATTAAACTTGTAGGAGCCAACTCAACAGGGTTGTTGTAAGGTTTAGATGAGAAAATGCACCAAATAGGTTTGACAAATGACATTTTTTAATAATTGTTGTTGATAATGTATTCAAAACTGTTGCAACTCGATGTTCTATCAGTATTGTGAATAGACAGACCACTGTTGGCTGTCTTTCTGGATCACTTCAACAAGAATCTATTTCTCTATAACTTCATTTAATTATCAGTCAGTAGCACAGGCTGAATGTGAAACACCTTGAAATGGATAGCCCTCATATTTACACCTGCTACACATAGCTGATTACAGATTAACAGCCAAATATTACCTCTAAAATTAATTCCTTCCTCTGGAACCTAGTTACAACAGAGACAAGCTTTAGAGTTAAGAGTAGTGCTGCATTTTGCCAGTACTTTGTATTAATGGCTATTTTACCCCTAACTCAAGTGGAAAACCTAATCCTTCTCTCTAAGTTCATATTGTCACCACTCTGATTTTTTTTGAACTATGGTTTTAAAGACAACTAATCTAGATTATGTAAGCTATATGTATGGGCTACTGCAGCTCTGACTGGACAACTTAAATACTGGGTGACTCATTTAAATCTTGTGGGTCATTTTGGCTGAATTTGTGACTCCTACCTGTCATCATGATTTTTTTAGTCATCTAGTCATTTAGTTATGCACCAAAAGTGTACTGACTGGTTTAATTCTTTTTGACATATTTACCATGTGACTTTTGGGAAAAGGATGATTAGGTGTATTCGATGAGCGTGTTGCTGGGTGAATTTTTTTTTATAATTTTGCATAACATGCACTGTGATAGGGAGAGTCTAGGGGCAGGGGAGTCTAGTAAGGAGTCAGGATGGTCCAGGTACAAGGTGGTTGGGCAACAAAATCAGGATATGGGGCAGCTAGGTGGCACAGTGAGTAGAGCACCAGCCCTGAAGTCAGGAGGACCTGAGCTCAAATTTAACCTCAGACACATGACACACTTACTAGCTGTGTGACCTTGGACAAGTCACTTTACTCTAAATGCCCTGCCTTCCCCCCTGCAAAAAAAAAATAAATTCAGGATACAGAAATTTTTAAGAAGGAAGCAAGTATATAACACCTTAAGCACCGTGTCTGTTTCATTTTTGCCTTTGTATCTCTATCCCCTGTCACATAGTGAGTGCTAATTAAATGTCTGAAACGCATGAAGATCCAGAAAAAGAGCATTGGGGAAATGAAACCAAGTTTTGGTGAAAGATTAAATATGGTCAGTGTTAATAAGGAAGAATTTAAGTATTAATCCGAATGTACAAGTCTAAGTATTTGGGAAGCTGAGCCAGTTATGGTGATAATAAACCGAAGACAAATTGTCAATGTCCTCAGAAAGATCTATTTAAAAAATGTTTCAATCTGTAAAGTAACAAAACAAGTAGGAACCAGCCTGAGATCTGAGTGTCCCATCCATTCCACTGAGCTAGTTATATTGCTATACACTAAACATTTCTGGGTGTATCATATTCTTCTACATAATAGAAAAAATACAGTGTACCAAATTCTAGACTGCTGAGGGTCTAGCAGGGATTTTATTTCCTGTTAGCTTTTTCTTTTCTCATAGCTCACAATGATTTAGGCATAATAATATATTCCCATTAGCACTGATAATAATTAATAATAATAATAATAATAATGCACTCCCTAAGATGAGGTCAGTATATGATTACCAAGTCCCATGCTAGGAACTTTAGTTATTATTAGTTATTTTACATAAATCTACATGGTATCAAAGAATCAGAAGATTTATTAATTGGAGGCTGACTTCCTTTAAACTCTGAGCTAAATAGTATCCTGATAAATGGTCTTGCATAAGCAGTAACCAACGGCAGCTTTTCTTTGGATCCAACTTCTCTTTCTTATTTGTCACTATTTGTCTTTGTCACTACCAGCAATTCCATTTAAAATAATCCTATAGCATTATGTTATGAAAGGACGAATCCTGACCACAGACATTATAATGATGCTCTTGATAATTATGGTGACGATTATGATGACGACGACAATATCTCCCTCTAAGCGGAAATACTTGTCCACATTGGGTGGGGAATGTGGAGTAAAAAAAATAAGGTCATGCTGGTTGGGGTCAATTTACAGTGGGCACTTGGAAACATGGAGAGTAGTTGTGAAGATGTGAAAGGAATCCTCAGATACTCACAAAATTCTTGTTCCTTAATAAAGTAAGATACAACATTTAGCAATAGAAAGGGAAAAAAGGCAAGGCAAGGAAAGGGGAAAAGGAAAAGGAAAAGTTGACAATTCACTCACTGGAAATGTTTCAGTGAAGGGAGTGCTGCCCACTAAAGTGCATATGAGTTCAAAATATGAATGCACATGAAATGAATTGAAGATACGAATGATTTGTTTATTTGCCAGGACTAAAACTTAAGAAAATTGGAAAAAAAGATCTCATCAGTTATAGGAAAAGGCTTTTAAATTATTTTTGGTCATTTGTCCCATCAAGTTCAATTCACACACTAATAAGGATTGTTGACCAATGTAGATGAATCATTATTGTTTTTAAAGGAAAATGATCATCGTCAAGCTTAGACTAAATTAAATTAAAAATATTGCAAAAGCACTCAAATTTGGAGAAGAAAAAGTTGAAGAAACTCAAGTCATTAAAAATCTTCACTTAAAAATCCCATAAACTATGAAACAAATATAAGCTATGACCAATATGTCAAATTACAATGAAAAAATAGGTGGGCACAATTTCATGAGAATATCACATATCAAAAAGTACTTTCAGCATCTGATGACATGAATACATAAAGTTAATATTTTCTATAAACATCCCAAATGAATGAATTCTTCCATATATTTGACAGAAAGTAAATATAAGGGAGGATTAGCACATGACTATATGTTTATACACATATACACACATATGTATGTATATGTATGCATCTGTAGATATATATGTGTATACGTATACAGATAAATGCATGTATAGATATGGATATATGTGTATATGTATATATACACATGTGTATATATGTGTGTGGATGTATATATATATACACACACATCTATGACATGTGGGCATGCATATGCACATACATATATATTTTCACATACATACATGTGTATATAAAAATTAGTTATTGTGATAGTAGGAACCACAGAAGTAATATTAGAGCTATCAAGGAATACACCAAAGGAAAGATATCAAACACAATATTTCAGAAATGACAAGAGCTATTGAAGATCTGCAGAAAGGCAATGGAAAATTACATCAACATTTTCACATGACAGAAAATTTGAAAGCCATATTGTCTATTTAAGGGCAACAAAAACCTCATAGAAAGGAACCTGAAAAAACAAAAGTATATCAGAAATTGTGATTTCCCTTAATCAGCAAATTAAAGCCACAGTTGAAAGGCTAAGATGATAACATTGAAAGCAAAAATTTAAAAAAAGGACAGAATAACTCGTTCAACCTCAATAAAAATGATTCTACAGAGGAATAAGAAGTAAAGAATTCAGACCTAAAAGAGGACCCCTAAGTTGTGGTTGTTTATATGGCTGAAAGACCAATGAAAAGAAAAAGGAGATTCTATTAAATGAATAAGAGAGAGCTTGAATATTTTTCATCCAATGAAAAACAAACATGGTTATGTCAAGAAAAGTGACTGTAAATTTAGTTTCTTTGTAAAACTGGAAAGTGACAGGGATAGCTATTATGTAATTTTTGTTTCAAATGTGGTGTTTGAAATAACAGCATATAATTTTACTCTCTACCCTAGTTTTTAATTTATATTAAGAAGTCTAATATATTTTTAAATATCTTTTTTATTTACCTTGTTAAGTATTTCCCAATTAACAATTTAACATTCATTTAAAAAATTTCTGAGTTCCAAATTTTATCTCACTATCTGTCCACCTTGTCATTCCACCTCCTTGAGAAGTCAAACAATTTGATATAGATTGTAGATGTGAAGTAATGTAAATATATATTTCTATATTAATATCACTGCAAAATAAAACAGACAAAAACATAAGGAAAGTTTTAAAAAGTGTACTTCAATCTGCATTCAGACTCCATCAGTTCTTTCTTTGGCGGTGGATAGCATTTTTTACAATAAATCCTTTGAAATTGCACTTTTGTTTTTCAGATTAATTTCTTTGAGCTTTTTGTTGCCCTTAAATGGACAATATGGTGTTCAAGTTATCTATAATGTGAAGATTGATCATTATACAATATTGTACAATATGTACAATGTCCTCTCAGGTCTGCTCTCTTCACTTTGCATCAGTTCATATAAGTCTTTCCAGATTTTTCTGAAAATACTCTTCTCATTACTTCTTATACCATACACTATTCCATCACAATTATGTAGCACAGTCTGTTCAGCCAGTCTCCCAGTTGACAAATATGCCCTAAATTTCCATTTCTTTGTCACCACAAAAAGAGCTGCTACAAAATATTTTTGTGCATATAGGTCATTTACTTTTTTCTTTGAGCTCTTTGGGATACAGACCTAGTAGTGGTATTAAGTCAAAGGGTATGCAAAATTTTATCGCCCTTTGGGCCAAACTGTTTACTAAAATGGTTGAACAGTTTCACAACTGCACAAACACATTAGGTTTCCAATTTTTCCACATCCCTTCAAACATTTATCATTTTCCTTTTCTGTCATATTAGCCTATCTTATAGGTATGAGGTGTTATCTCAGATTTGTTTTAATTTGATATTCTCTAATCAGCAGTGATTTGGAAATTTTTTTAATATAACTAGATAACTTTGTTTCTTCTTAAGCTTTCTTGGGCCAGAAATATGTTCCACCCTGACCTTTTCTTGATTTTTATTTGGCAGGGAATGTGATCAGTTGCTGCCTTTACTCTGCCATTTTGGCTTTGCTCTTCTAATTTAACAGTAGACATCATTCAGAATTCAACAGTAGACTAATTAAAAGTAGACTTGCAATGTTGATTATCAAATCATAATTATACCTGCACAAAAATAGGACAAATATGGGTTTATATTCTTTACTCAAAGCATTCCCTGTCTTGCTTCCTCTCTTTGGGCTTCCCTATTCTTCAAGACACAACAGTATTGAAGTTAGGCTAGTTAATAACCCTACAGTGTCCTCTAAGTTTTCAAGTAAAAAAAAAAAGAGTTGATCATTGCAGCAAACTTCATTGTGTCTTATTTTAGGAAGTTGCTGCAGCCACCCCAACCTTCAGCAGCCACCACACTGATCAGTCAACATTGAGTCAAGATCCTCCACCAGCAAAAAGATTATGACTCTCTGAAGGCTTAAATGAGGGTTAGCATTTTTTTTTAGCAATAAAGTGTATTTTTAGTTAAGGTTTTACATTGTTTTTCAGACATAACGATATTACATACTTATTAGAATATAGTATAGTATAAACATAAGTTTTATATCCACTAGGAAACCAAAAAAATTTGTTATTCACTTTATTATGATATTGTCTTTATTGTGCTCTGCCTGTAAAGTGAGAAAACTAGAATATCACAAACTATATGAAAAACTGTACTCTTTAAAAAGGGCAATCAACATTTTAATGAAAAGGAAAATTCATATAAAATATGATTTTTCAGTGAGATAGTTATGGCCAACATGTTTTTTTAGCCATAAATCCATTATCATAAATCCTAAATAGAACATTTGTATTTTGCAAAATAGAAGAGGTAAACAAAAACATTCAAAACTTAATGTATTTGAATGATGCCAAGTTCAAGGACTTAACAAATAACAGCAACAACTGCACACATTAAAAAATGCCCAAATCTTGTGAAATATTTCTCCATTGATATAAAAATATCATTTTGGCTTGATAAGTATAAAAATATTAAGATGTACTATGGAAAGAAGAGACTGTAGCCTTTGACCATAAAACCAGAGGATCCACAAATGGAGATGCCTCTAAATACTTTGGTCTCCTTCAGAACATAAGGCAGTGGATACAAATATATCAAAGGGAAGGTTGAGTATGTTATTTATTACTTATTTGTGCCTTTGAAAAACATGATAATAACACTGATATTAATAATAAGAATTAAAATAGCAATAAAAATATACTGAACTTCTCTAGGCAAGATGCATAAAATATAAAGCAATCAAAGAGAAAGCTCTGATTGTGTTTGTGTAAGTCAAGGACCTTATTGTTATCATGAAATCAAAGTTCATTTATAAAAACAGATTTAAGGAACTAATACCCATACAATACTCACCTTGACATACTCTTTAGGAGAAATAAAATGGACAATAATTGAAGTAGAATATGGCCTAATAAAATCTGATATATTTAGCAAATCAGAAATCTTCACTTTAAAGGTTCAGGAGAGGGAGGAGACTCACCTGAACTCTCCCCTAAACCCCTCCAAATACCTTTGAAAATGACTCTAAACAAATTCTAGAGCAGCAGAACCCACAAATAGACAGAGTGAAACAAATTTCCAGCCCAAGACAACTTGGAAGGTTAGCAGGAAAGGTCTATTGCACCAAGGTGAGAGACGAGCACAGTGCAGCACAGGCTGCACCAGCATGGCCCTAGCTGCTTCCGGAGCTCTCAGCCCACAGACAGTAAGGGAGTCAAACAACTGGTCAGAAGGAGATTACAGGGGTGTTTTTGCTAGCACTGAGACAGGACTCTGTTGCTTTGCCCATACTCAGATGTGTGTTGGGTGACAGGCCCAGAGTGAGGAGAGCACTAGCATAGCCAAGCTTGTGGCCACCAGTGGAGGGGAGGACCCTCGTCACAGTTCCAGGGCAGAAAACAGAGCTTGTAGTCACTCACAGACCAGAGCACAGACCAGGAGAGTAGTAAACACACCTTTTCTGAGATCATACCACCTTGCAAAAACTTAAAACTTACATGTCCTTAGAAGTATCTCTGAAAACAGCTTCACAAAATCCCTATAACTTGGGACAGTGCACCCTCCACCCTGGAAGCAGAGTTCAATTCTAACAAAAAGTTAAAAGTCAAGGAATGTGCTAGGAACATGAGCAAACGACAGAAAAAAAAAAAACAAAAAACAACCCTCTGACTATAGAAAGATACAGTAGTGACAAGGAAGATCAAAACACACACTCAAGAAGATGACAAAATCAAAGCCTCCAAGAAAAAATATGAACTGGTCTCAGGCCATGGAAGAGCTCAAAATGGCTTTTAAAAATCAAGTAAGAGAAATAGAGGAAAAATTGGAAAGAGAAATGAGAAGGATGCAAGAAAATCATGAAAAACTAGTCAATATCTTGCTAAAGAAGACCTTAAAAAATACTGAAGAAAATAACAACTTAAAAAAACATAGTAGGCAAAATGGTAAAAGATGTCCACAAAGCCAATGAGGAGAAGAATACTTTCAAAAGCAGAATTGGCCAAATGGAAGAGGAGGTCCAAAAGCTCAATGAAGAAAATAATTCCTTAAAATTAGAATGGAGTAAATGGAAGTGAATGACTTTATGGGAAATCAAGAAATTATAAAACAAAACCAAAATAATGAAAAAAAGAAGAAAATGTGAACTATCTCATGGGAAAAACAACTGACCTGGGAAATAGATCTAGGAGAGATAATTTTTAAAATATTGGACTACCTGAAAGCCACGATCAAAAAAAGAGCCTAGTCATCATCTTTCAAGAAATTATCGAGGGAAGCTACCCTGATATTGTAGAACCAGAGCATAAATTATAAATTAAAAGAATCCACCTATCACCTCCTGAAAGAGATCCCAGAATGAAAACTCCCAGGAATATTAGAGCCAAATTCTGGAGTTCCCATGTCAAGGAGAAAATACTGCAAGCAGCAAGAAAGGCACAATTCAAGGACAGTGGAACCACAGTGAGGATAATATAAGACTTAGCACGTTCTACATTAAGGATCTCTGGTCTTGGAATATGACATTCCAGAGGGCAAAGGACCTAGGATTACAACCAAAAGTCACCTACCCAGAAAACCAGTATAATCCTTTAGGAGAAAAAAATAGACATTTAATGAGATGGAGGATTTCAAGCATTCTTGATGGAAAGACCAGAGCTGAATAGAAAATATGGCTTTAAAATACAAGACTCAAGAGAATATAAAAAGGTAGAGAGGAAAGGTAAATCATAAGAGACTTAATAAGGTTAAACTGTTTATATTCCTACATGGGAAGATGATATTTGTAACTCATAAGACCTTTCTCATTATCAGCGTAGTTAGAAGGAGTATATATATATATATATATATATATATATATATATATATATATAGACAGAAAGTACAGGTGTGAGTTGAATATGAAGGGATGCTATGTAAAAAATAAAATTAAGGGGTGAGAGAGGAATGTACTGGGAGAAAGAGAAAGGGAGAAGTAGAATGGGGTAAATTATCTCACATAAAAGGAACGTGAAAAAACTTTTACAGTGGAGGAGAAGAGTGAGTGAATCTTACTCTCATCAGAACTGGCTCAAAGAGGGAATAAACATACACACTCATTTGGGTATAGAAATCTCTTTTCCCAAAGGAAGCCAAGCAGGAGTTCTCAAATTTCTTTTGGTGGCTTCTACTACTTTATTCAACTTTACCACACTGCTTCTTGGCTTACCTTTAAAAAAGTGGGAGAATTTCTATACTATTAAGCAGTAACAATATCACATTTGTTTAGTTCTCATCTTCTAGGTGCCGGGAATGTGAGATTAGGAGTACCATTTTTCATTAGGGTTTCCTGGAGAGGTGCTGTAGGAAAAAAAGATATGAAAAAAGAGCTAGTACAAGGAGAGATATAAATGATCAAGAAAATGGCAGTAGTAACAATAAGAAATGGAGATTCTGTTGGTTTGATTCCTCACTTTGAAAGACATGCTAAAGGGATAAGCATCTAAGGTCTCTTCAATAACTTGAAAATAAAGGAAACCTTTTTTTGGAAGAATTGTGTAGGAGGGAGATCAATGACTATTTCAAATCAGAACAGGAAGAAATTAGTAGCTGGATTATAACCTTTTGGAAAAGATGTACTTTTGAAGACCCAACAGGTCTTTGTCCAAATGGTGCTAGCAATAGTGTTTAACGTGGTAAAGGATGATGTGGACATAATCCTATTCTTTGAAGCTAAATAGATACTTGCTTAAATCAGGGCCAAGCTTTGAATGCAATTTAAGTTAAATTGAGTGTTTTCTCCCTTTCCACCCTTAGAACACAATCAAAGTGTAGGTATCTAATTTTTTTCAGTTGATAAAATTAGGAGTCATTCAAGTGAATTTATATATATATGTATATTTGTGTGTCTATATATATACATATATACATATACATATACATATATATATATGTATATATATATGATAGATACTCCACCACATGACTCAAGTCTGTAGACCTATTCATAAACTCATGTTTAAAGCACAAACAGCAATTTCTGAATTTACATTTTTCCCCATTGCTAGTTGTCTCCTTTTCATTTGCAGGAATTATATCATTTTATCTTTCTATCTTCAAAGTATGTACCAAAATAGATGCTTCCCAAAATTATTTTACTGATATACTGAAAATTGCAAATAACAAATGTATTCCACATTGAACTTTGAAAAAAAGAAATCTATTTTGCCCTCCAGGAAAGTAGGAGGGGAAGGGAATAAGAGAATGTGGTCGTGGTGGAGGTGGTGGTGGTGGGGTGATAAAAGGGAAGGCAGATTGGGGGAGGGGGTAGTCAGAAGCAAAACACATTAGAGGAGGGCCAGGGTAAAAGGAGAGAGAGAACAGAATAAATGCGGTGGGGATAGGATGGAGGGAAATAGCCATATGAAAAATATTCTAACTCACAATTGATTGGAGAAATGCAAATTAAAACAATTTTTGAGGTACTACCTCATAACTATTAAATTGGCTAATAGGACAGAAAACGTAAATGACAAATGCAGGGGATGTGGGAAAAATGAGACATTAATGCACTGTTGGTGGAGTTGTGAACTGATTCAACCATTCTGTGGCACAATTTGGAACTGTGGCCAAAGCGCCACAAAGTCATGCATATTCTTTGACCTAACAATACCACTACTAGGTCTGTTGCCCAGAAAAGATAAAAAAACAAAAAGGAAAAGGACCGATGTATACAAAAATATTTATAGCAACTCATTTTTGGAGGCAAAGAATTAGAAATTGAGGGGATGCCCATCAATTGGGCAATGGATGAACAAACGGTGGTATGTGATTCTGGTGGAATACTCTCGTATGACAAGAAATGAGGAGCAAGATGCTCTCAGAAAAACCTGGAGAGATTTGCACTGACTGATGCAAAGTGAAATATGCTCTGCACAAAGTAACAGCAATATTGTAAGAAGATCAGCTCACTTAGCTATTAGCTAATGACTGGCTATTCTCAGCAATACAACAATCCAAGACAACGCTGAAGGACTTATTATAAAAACACTATCCATCTCCAGAGAAAGAACTGATGATGTCTGAATATAGATTGAAGTATTTTTTTTTTACTTTTTTATTTTTCTTGAGGTTTTTTTTTTTTCTGTTTTCTTTCACGGCATGATTCTTATGGATATATTTTGCATGACCTTTATTTAACTGCTTGCTTTCTCAATGGGGAGGGAGATTTGAGGAGGGAGGAAGGGAAAGAATCTGGAACTCAAAGTTTTTAAAACAAATGTTTAAAAGTTTTTACATGTAACTAGGGAAAAATTAAAATTTAATTTGAAAAAATAAACGTTCAATAGATTGAGCATTTTTGTCAAAAATGAGGAAAAGTACTGTTATATGTTCGCAAAGATCATGATACAGAATTTAATAATGTAGAGAAGTACATCTAGAAGAAAAAGATATCACCTCTCCATTCAATGGTAAATTCTGAAAATAGTCACATACCACTAAATTTGTCATATGTAACTGAAAGTGGTTTACCATTAGAGAGAGATTATGAAATGGTGAAGGTTTAGGAAGCAAATAAAAATCCCTTTATGGGTGAAATGAACAGAAACCCATCAATCATATTCCAATGAAAACAAAGTTTTGAACCAGTGGTTATCTAGCGAATTTGATTACAGAAATAGGTGATTTAATGTTGATAATTCAACATTAGGTCATAATAATCAAAATTACATATACATTATCTCTAAATTATCCTGGTCCTGATGCTCAGTGACAATTTTGCAGGGAAATGGTTGGAGTAGTCTAACATTTCAGTTCATGTTCCTAAATTTAGCACTTACAGAACACAAAAAAATATGATCAAGTGGCAATAATTTTATGCCAGAAGCTCACTGCCATTCATAAATAAGCAGGTAGAGAATCTTTCTACTACAAATAAAGATGATTCAAAAAATCAAGATATAAATTCTGCTGGAAAAAAAGGATTATCATAGATAAAACTATTACCCACAATTGACACAACATTGATCTATAAAACAAAATTAAGTACACTTTAATACATGACACTATATTGAATACTCATAATCTCTGACTTAACATGGAATGAACAACTTTAAAACTTTATAGACACGGTGGTGAAAATGAAAGCATGCAGGGACATGATGAAATATATGTCATCCTCATCATCATGTCTTCTACTAAAGATTTCTTAAAAATGCTTTCAGTCAGCCCGGAGAATATAGCTTACATCCCAATATTAAACTAAATAAAGCATTTATTTTAACTACCTTCTAACAATTTGCAGAACATTGAGTATAAAAGAAAAAGAGCTGAGTAATGAATTGCTTTAGAGCTAATTAACTCTCATTTCCATTGAAAATAATGAGAAAGAAATAATTATGATTATAACAATGACCAAGAAGAGGTAAAAGAAATGGAACAGTTTTTTGAAAGACATTCAAAACCAACTTCCTTTCATGTTAAATTACACAAAGTTTATCCTTATACAGTTCAGATTTATTAATCCATGAATATAAGAATATAGTAGAATTTGCATGATCTCTCAGTACAAATTGCCAAAATTTAACACAGACTAAATGTCTAGCGTGATGTTACTTGGTTTGCCAGAAATTGAAAAAAAATCAGAAATGTCCCTTCTTTTTCAAACCAATAGATTATAATTCTTGGGGAAATTAATATAAATGTCAATATGTCCTGGAGAATTCAACAAATATTGGAAACAGAGGATACAAAAAACTATTGTAAACTATTACCAAGATATACATTTATCAAAAATGGAAGAATAATATTTTTAATAATTATAACTATTATGTCCTCATAATCCCCTACTAAGTTACATGAACTTTACTAGAAAGCAGTGAAGTGTATGCTATTCACAAGAAATAAATCCATCCCTAAAATTGGATTAGAAGATAGAGCCAAGATGGTACATTACAGGCAGCTATCAATCTGAACTTTTCCAATGTTCCCCTCTAAACAACTTTAAAATAAGTTCTTAAATCAAATTTTTCAGTGTCATAGCCAACAAAGGGTCAGAGTGAGACATTTTTTGCAGTTAAGAAAACTTAGGAAGTCATCAAGAGAGGTCTATAACACAGAGTCAGCCCAGTATGCTACAGGAGCACCAGCTAGGGGCCTTGGTTGGACACATGTGGGCAGGGCAAGCAACTTTGGAAGCTCCCAGTCCAGAAACAGTAAAGGAATCAGTCAACTGCTGAGAAAACAATTACAGGAGACCCTTCGCAGCACTTGGTGTAGCTGGCACTAATTACTGGACAACTCTATTTTCCGTTCACAGATTTGGGTCACCATTTTTATGTATAGCGAATAAAACACAATAAGAAGATGTATAAAGATAAATTTCATTCAAAATAGTTATACAAGCAATAAAATATCTGCTAGTACAGATGCAACCATGGATTGTGTGAACATAACTATAAAACACTCTTTGTAAAAATAAAGTTAGACCTAAATTAGAGAAACATCAGATCAGTGGTGAGGAACCTATGGCCTCGAGGTCTCATATGGCCCTCTAGGTCCTCAAGTGAGGGCCTTTTTGATTAGATCATTGTCGGATTAGATCTTTGAAAGACACAGCCAACATGATAAAAATCACAAAGCTAATAAGTAAATATATTTATTCAGTAGTATACCAATGAAAATCCCTAAGGAATATTGTATAGACATAGAAAAAAATAATATTGATCTGAAGGAAAACAAAGTAAAAAAAGCAAAAAATAAAGTAGAAAGGAAGATCTCAAAGCTACTACAAAATAGTAATATGTAAAAACAATAACAAAAACAATTATACTTGCTAAAAATGGAGGAGTCCGTGGATCAGATTAAATATATAACATATAGAAACAAAGACAATGATCATAATAGCTTAGTGTTTGATGAACCAAAACTGCTGGGAAAATTGGAGAACAATATGGCAGAAATTAGTGAAAGACTAACATCTCACACCATATAGCAAGGTAAGTTCTAAGTGAGTACTTGACTAAGAATTTTTAAAAATGTCACTTCATATATAGATTAGAGAAGCAGAGAAGAAACTGTCTTTTAGTCTGGGGGTGAAGCCAAGATGGCAGCTGGAAAGCAGGGACTTGTGTGAGCTGCCCACCACGTCCCTCCAAAAACCTATAAAAAATGGCTCTGAACAAATTCTAGAACTGCAGAACCCACAAAATAGTAGAAGGAAGCAGGGATCCAGCCCAGGACAGTCTGAGTGGTCGCTGGATGAGGTCTATCGAGCACGGAGTGGAGGGGAGCGGAGCTCAGTGTGGGAGGCAGCAAGACCAGCCAGACCAGGAGCCAGGCAGAACAGGCCCTAGCACCCTGAATCAGTGAGCTGTGGCAGCTACCAGCCTTCTCAACCCACAAACACCAAAGACAACAGAGAAGGTTAGTGGGAAAAGCTGCGGGGGGCAGAGTTTGAGGTTCGGCCACCGCCCCAGGGGCAGCGGGGGTGGTGCAGCTACAGAACTACAGCTGCAGTTACTTCCGGCCCCAGGCCCACCTGTTGGGAGGAATTAAGTGGTGGATCAGAGCAGGAGTGAAGAGTCTGCTGAAGATTTGTGTCAGTTCCGGGTTGGTGGTTCTTGAGGAAGGAGGAGTGCTGGGGTGATAGAGCTGGCTGTATAGAAATAGCTCTGAAATCAACGGCACATCCCCTCAAGCTTGGAACAAAGTATTCTTTGCTCTACAAGCAGTCATACCCCGACGAAAAACTCAAGGGTCAAGTAAGTTGGCTGGGAACATGGCCAGGCAGAGATAACACACACAGATTCATTCTCAGACTTTGGAATCTTTCTTTGGTGACAAAGAAGACCAAAACATATGGCCTGAAGAAGTCAACAAAGTGCAAAAGCCTACACCAAAAGCGTCCAAGAAAAACATGAACTGGTCTCAGGCCATGGAAGAGCTCAAAAAGCAGTTGGAAAAGCAAGTTAGAGAAGTAGAGGAAAAATTGGGAAGAGAAATGAGAAGGATGCGAGAAAACCATGAAAAACAAGTCAATGACTTGCTAAAGGAGACCCAGAAAAATACTGAAAAAAATGTTGAAGAAAACAACACTTTAAAAAATAGACTAACTCAAATGGCAAAAGAGCTCCAAAAAGCCAACGAGGAGAAGAATGCCTTGAAAGGCAGAATTAGCCAAATGGAAAAGGAGGTCCAAAAGACCACTGAAGAAAATACTACCTTAAAAATGAGATTGGAGCAAGTGGAAGCTAGTGACTTGATGAGCAATCAAGATATTATAAAACAGAACCAAAGGAATGAAAAAATAGAAGACAATGTGAAATATCTCATTGGAAAAACCACTGACCTGGAAAATAGATCCAGGAGAGATAACTTAAAAATTATTGGACTACCTGAAAGCCATGATCAAAAAAAGAGCCTACATATCATCTTTCAAGAAATTATCAAGGAGAACTGCCCTGATATTCTAGAGCCAGAGGGTAAAATAGAAATTGAAAGAATCCACAGATAGCCTCCTCAAATAGATCCCAAAAAGAAAACTCCTAGGAACATTGTTGCCAAATTCCAGAGCTCCCAGGTCAAGGAGAAAATACTGCAAGCAGCCAGAAAGAAACAATTTGAATATTGTGGAAAAACAATCAGGATAATACAGTATCTGGCAGCTTCCACACTAAGGGACCGAAGGGCTTGGAATACAATATTCCGAAGATCAATGGAGCTAGGATTAAAACCAAGAATCACCTACCCAGCAAAACTGAGTATCATGTTCCAAGGCAAAATATGGATGTGAGAAAAACGGTGGAGGTATAATCAACAGCCCTTAACATCTGATTGAATGCAGGGGGCTCAGGGAGAGGGAAGAGTCTCTGAGGTTTCAAGCTTGGGTAACTGGGATGATGGAAGCACTATCAAGAGAAACAGGGAAGTTTAGAGGAAAGACAGTTGTTTTGAGTGTGCAATGTGTTCATTTGGGACCATGCTAAGTTGGGGAAAACTAATACTATTTAATTGTGCTGAGGTCTGTGATTGGTTAATATATTCTTAGCTATTTTGATAGGAAAGTTTCTAGAACCCTCTGGAACCCCTCCATTTGTGGGAAGGTGTTTTATGTAAATACTGTGCTTTATAGAGCCTTAAAAATCACTTGTAATTTTTTTAAGTATCTGCTTTTGCATTAACAGAACCAGTAGTGCTGTGCTACTGAAAACTTCTTATGTTGTCTTCTCCTTGGGCCTTTCCCATTTGAAAGAAAACCATTAAAGCTCCATAAAACTGCAAAAAAAAAAAAAAGAAATTGTCTTTTATTCCCCTGTGGATAGTCAGTCAGTCAATAAATATTTATTAAGCTCTGGGGATACTAAAAGACACAGACAATCCCTGCTCAAAAAGCCTACAAGAAAATGAGGAAGACAACAAGCGAACAAATATGTCAAATGAGATATATCAAGAATCAAAAGGAAATGATTACCCTCTAGTTCTAAAATTTCCGGAAATTTTCATTCATAATTTCATGAAATAAAACATCTAGACTTTTTTTCTGAGCATACTTTTCAGATGTGAATAAACTTTTGGATTTTCTCTCCTTGACTTGTTTTCCATGTCAGTTTATTTAATATTATATTTCTTAGATTTTATTCATTTTTTCTTTCAATTTTTCAGTTTTGTTAGGTTTACCTATTTCTAGGGCCCCATCCCAGAAATAAATAAGTAAACATATCTATATTTATCTATTTATCTATCTATCTGTATATGTGTGTGTGATATACCTTGTAATTACATATGATACTATTCCTTTGGCTAGTTGACCTCTTTCCATCAAGAAAAAAAATATTTTTGCTTTCCCTTCAATTTCCAATACATCACCCACATCTTAGCAAGGCATTTCTTTTATAATAAATAGGACATGAAGGATGCCCTATCTTAAATTATTTTTAAAATTTAATTTTTATTTAACAAAAATATTTTTCTCTTCCACCTTCCCCCACTGAAAAAAGAAGAAAAAAGTAGAAAATAAGTATAGTCTAGTTAAACAAATTCTTATACTGACCATATCCATGTAAAAAAAGTCTAAGGCTATAACATAAGTCCACCCTTTCTCTGTCAGAAGGTAGGCAGCATGCATCATTATCTGTGTCCCAGAATGGTACTTGTTCACTTTATCAACAATACTTTTTAACTCATTTTTCATCATTAAATTTTATTTATAATTTATGGAATAGTGTCCCAGAATGGTACTTGTTCACTTTATCAACAATACTTTTTAACTCATTTTTCATCATTAAATTTTATTTATAATTTATGGAATAAAACACGCATTTCCATAACATAGTACAATACAAAACATGATTGTTCATGAAACTGCAAATCTACTATGCACAACTTGTTATTCCTTTCAAACATACAACAAAATTATTAAGTAATTTTTTTCTTCCCTCCACCCCAGCCCTGGAGATGGCTACTATTAGACACAAATAGGGGTGTGTGTGTGTGTGTGTGTGTGTGTGTGTGTGTGTGTAAAATTATTCTATAGATACTTCTATTTATTAGTTCTTTCTCTGGATGCAGATAGTGTTTTTTTCTTTCTAGTTTTCTTTATGGTTAATTTGGATATTTATAATAGTCAAAATAACTTATTCACTCAAAGTCATTCTTAAAATAAGATTGCTGTTGCTGTGTACAATCTTCTCTTCATTCTGATAGTTTCAGTCTTCATTATTTTGTGCAAGTCTTTCCATGTTTTTTTAAGTCATTGAGTTCATCATTTCTTATACCATAGTATTAATCCATCATGATCATATGCAAATGGTTCAGCCATTCCTCAACTGATAGATATCCCTGTGATTTCCAGTTCTTTGCCACAACAAAGAGAGGTACTATAAAAATTTTAGAACATATTGTTGTTCCTTTTCCTTTTTCCCTAAACATCTTCAGAAATAGACCAATTAGTGGTATTGCTGCAACAAAGGGTATAGGTAGTTTAATAACTCTTTGGACACAACTCCAGATTGCTCTTCAAAATGGTTGGCTCACTTCTCAATGCCACCAACAATGAATTAGTTTCCCAAGTTTTCACATCCTCTCCAATATTTGTCACCTTTCCTTTTCATCATTTTAGCCAGTCAGGTAGGTGTAAAATGACATCTCAAGGTTGTTTTCATTTGTATTTCTCTAATCAATAATGTTTTAGACCATTTTTTCATATAACTATAAATTATTTTGATTTCTTCACTGTAAAACTGCCTGTTCACATCCTTTGACCATTTATCAATGGTGAATGATTTGTATTCTATTACATTTGACAAAGTAATTAATATATTCTAGATATGAAACCTTTATCTGATAAACTGTGTATAATTTTTTCCCAATTTTCTGCTTTCCTTCTGATCTTGGTTACATTTGTTTTATTTGTACAAAACTTTTTTTATTTAATGTAATTGAAATTATCTGTTTTACACCTAACTTTACTCTATCTCTTGTTTATTCATAAATTGTTCTCCTATCTAGAAGTCTGATAAGTAAAGTTTGCTGTTCTAATTTTCTTTTTTTTCTTTTCTTTTTTTTTCTTGCAGGGGGGAAGGCAGGGCAATTGGGGTTAAATGACTTGCCCAAGGTCACACAGCTAATAAGTGTGCCAAGTGTCTGAGGCCGGAGTGTTCTAATTTTCTTATAAAATATCTCTTTACATCTAGTTCATTCGTAATTTTCACCTTTTCTTGGTAAATGGTGTAAGATATTGGTTTATGGGTAGGACTACAGAAACTTGTGAAGGAAAGGGACATGGTGTTTGGACTATGCTGCAGCCATGCCATTCTTTGATATTCAAAACAGGCTGGGGTTCAATATTGACAAATGGATGACAATTATGAGTGCTTAACAACCTTACAAAATGCCAGCCTGATGCCAAGCTTTTGAAAAGGAATTCATTGAGTGTGCCCATGGAATTGGTCTGACCCAAGCCAAGAAAGAATGCAGACTGGAATATGAGGATTTCATTGAATGTTAGCATAGGCAGAAAATGATAGAATGCATGGGAGCAGTCATGAAGCAGAAGGAGAAGCTAATGAAAGAAGGAAAGTATACTCCCCCAACTCACCACTCAGGCAAGGAAGAGTCAAGGCCTTGACCAGCCAGCCAGTAGTGACATTGGGTGGCTCCATTCTTTATGATGGGATGAAAGTATATCCTGTTGTCCCCTGGATATGTATATTTCTTAAAACAGACATCTCCTTCCAAAGGTTAAAAATCAGAGTATGAAGTCATCCTGCTTTTCCCAGCCCCAGTTCTCTCTGTACTTTGCCATTAGGACAACCACACCAGGCAAGTTGGTGGCAGTGGTTCACCCTCCAGTATATGATCTGTGATTCTGCCTGTATCTGAAAATAGACATTTTGGAAAGTAAACATTTACCAGTGTATTTGCAAAAAAAAAAAGATATTGGCTTATGACTAGTTTATGCCATGCTGCTAACCAGTTTTCCCAACAATTTTTAAGAAATAATAAATTCTTATCCCAAAATCTTAGGTCTTTACACTTGTCAAACATAGGATTATCATGTTTATTTGCTGCTGTAAATTGTGTGTCTACATACAATTTTTAACTCTTTTAAAGTTGTTGTCTTTGCAATGTTGTATAAATTGTTCTCAAATTTCTGCTCTGTTTCCTCAGATCAGTTGATGGAATCTTACCAGGCTTCTCTACAGTAACATTCAATGACACTTACACATGGGTGTTCCTAAAGTCTGGACACATGGGCAAAAATGCTTATTTTCAAGAAATGAATGAATGGAATTTTCAACATTTTATTTAATTGTAATATTAACAAATAACATCTTTAATATGATATCCATCATTTGTGATTCAAAGGTTGATGCTCTTTGCAAGGTTCACATGAACTCGATGCAATAGCTCTACAATGCCATCAATTTTAGCACATTCACTCTTTATGCATTCAGTCAAGTGTGCTACATCTGTGATTTTCATTGAGTACACCTTCTTTAGCGTACCCCAGAAAAAAGAAGTCAAGGGGGTTAAGGTCTGTCAATATTCCAAATATTTCAAAATTTGCATTTTTTCCTATGTGTCCAGACTTTAGGGACACCCTTTGTATATCATAATTTGTCCAACCATTCCCCAAATAATGGGCAATCTCTTTATTTCCATTTCTTTGCTACCACAAAAAAAACCTTCTATATAAAATTTGATGTTTCCCAGTCCTTTTCCTCTTTCTCTGATCTCTTTTCAGTATAGAGATATTTTTAGTATTTCTGGAACAAAGTATATGCAGAGTGTAGTAACTTTTGGGACATAGTTCCAAACTACTTTTTAAAATTGTTCGGTGAATAAAGAGATTCTTCAACAATGCATTCATGTGTCTGGTTTTTCCCCCTCAGCCCTTTCAACATTTTTTAAATCAACTTTTTAAATGTGATGGATTTGAGGAGAGAGTGATCAACTGTGTCAAGAAATGAAGAGCGTTTGAAGGGAATAAGGATTGAGAAAATATTATTGAATTTGACAACAAAGAGATCATTTGTAATTTTGGAGAGCAATTTAAATGGAATACGTTCAAAAGCCAGAATGTAAGAGGCTAAGAAGACAGTGATATGAGAGAAAGAAAAGGTGCCTATGGCAGACACATATTGTAGAGTAGAAAAGATACAGGACAATAGGTGACAGGGAAGAAAGGATCAAGTGAGGGTTTTTAAGGAAGGGAATTTTTTTTAATTTATTTATTTAACATATCTAGTTTTCAGCATTGATTTTCACAAGAGTTTGAATTACAAATTTTCTCCCCATTTCTACCCTCCCCTCCACTCCAAGATGGCGTTTATTCTGGTTGCCCTATTCCCCAGTCAGCCCTCCCTTCTGTCACCCCGCTTCCCTCCCATCCCCTTTTCCCTTCCTTTCTTGTAGGGCAAGATAAATTTCTATGCCCCATTGCCTGTGTATCTTATTTTCTAGTTTCAGGCAAAAACGTTTTTTTTTTGTTTTTGAACATCTGTTTTTAAAACTTTGAGTTCCAAATTCTCCCTCCTCCTCCCTTCCCACCCACCCTTCCCTAAGAAGTCAAGCAATTCAACACAGGCCACATGTGTATCATTATGTATAACCCTTCCACAATACTCATGTTGTGAAAGACTCACTATATTTTGCTCCTTCCCAACCCATCCCCCTTTATTGAATTTTCTCCCTTGACCCTGTCCCCTTTTGAAAGTGTTTGTTTTTGATTACCTTCACCCCCATCTGACCTCCCCTCCATCATCCCCCCCCTTTTTTTTAATCTTCTACCCTCTTTTTTCCGGTGGGGTAAGATACCCAATTTGAGTATGTATGGTATTCCCTCCTCAGGCCAAATCTGATGAGAGCAAGATTCACTTATTCCCCCCTCACCTGCCCTCTCCACTCCTCCCCCAGAACTGCTTCCTCTTGCCACCTTTATGTGAGATAATCCACCCCATTCTATCTCTCCCTATCTCCCTCTCTCAATATATTCCTCTCTCATCCCTTAATTTGATTTTATTTCTTTTAGATATCTTCCCTTCATCTTCAACATACCCTGTGTCCCCCTCTCTCTCTCTCTCTCTCTCTCTCTCTCTCTCTCTCTCTCTCTCTCTCTATATATATATATATATATATATATATATATATATATATATACACATACAGATATACATACATACACATTCACTTATATATATATATACACACATAAACATATATATATATATATGCATATTAGGAAGAGAATTTTTTAAGGCCATGAGCCAGTAGACCGGGAAGGCTGAAAATGAGTGAAAAAGTGGGGATGGCAGAGAGGGGCAATCTAGTGGAGGAAAGGGATGGTTTGAACAAGTAGGGGTGCTAGCCTTGGTAAAGAGTAAGGCCACTTTGTCATGTGAAATTGGAGGTGAAAGAGGAGATAGTGGGAGAAGGCATATGAGTGATTGATGTAGAAGAGCGGAGAAGAGAAAGATCCTGGAGAATGGTGTCTTTTCTTCTAAAAATTGTAAGACAGAGGTTCTCATCTGAGAGAGTGGGGGGAGGGGCCATAGGAGGTTTGAAGAGGGATGCAAAGGTTAAGAAAATCTGCTATGGTGAGGGCTACAGTGAATTTACAAGGGAGGTGTACTAGGATTGCCTACAAGCAGTGAGGGCCCAGATTAGGCTGTGTAGCATAATTTTGTATCAGATGCAGTTAGAATAATTTTGTTATTTTCTTCATCTTTGTTCATCAGCATGAGTGTAAGAGTGAAGGTGTTGAATGATGGGAGTGATCCAAGGTTGACTCTTAGCTTGGCATAATTGGTCATATCATAAAAAGACTAGGGATTCAAGGGAAAAGAACAATGTAGAGTTGAATTGGTTCACTAAGAGGTCAGTATGGGGAAAAGAAGAGAGTGTTATCAAAATTTTACTGAAAGGATGTATTTGTTTTCTTTACTTTGGAAGGGGAAGTGTCAATTAAAAAAACTCCCTTCATCAAAGACTATATTTCATATCATAATAAAGAATTTGTATTAAAAATTATTACCTGCTTAGAATATTTTAAATGTTAATTTTAAAATATGACATAATAGTTTGACAACCCACTAAACTGTGAGCTCACTGAATGCAGGGACTCTTTTAAAATCCTTTCTTTATATACAAAGGACTTTGCACAGTGCCTAGCAAATAACAGGCAATTAATAACTATTTTGGGTAAAGAAATAACCTCCATTTCTTTATTATATTAAAAACTACTCTAAAAAATGGGATATAGCCCCAAAATTAGCCTTCCAGTTTTTTTTCCCCTTCTCATGTTTATCATTTAATAAAGGTGGCCTATATTAACCTGTTTCCATAGAATAATAGGGTTCTTCTTCTTTTGATTTAGCATGGTATTCACTTTCTATATATAGCATGAATAAGCAACTCTCTGAGAAGAATATTGCCAGATTCTTTTTAAAAGTCTACTGTAAACTTTGTTTATCTAGGGAGACAAACTTTAGCTTATAGTAGTTTCAATTAATTTCTAATTGTTATCTGTAGTTTTGTTGAAGGGATACTAGGATTTGGACAATAATAAATAAGCATTCCATGAGAGAATTGAAAAAAAAGAGTTCATGTCTGCAATGAGCAATACCAATGATAATTGTGATTATTAATACTTTATATGTTTTCTACCTCCTGAGGAGGTAAGAACTAATAAGTATTCCCATAACAGAGAGATAACATGGAGAGATCCTAGTTTTCATAAAGAAATTCCATTCATGGCATACTGTAATGAGGTTCATTTGTCAATGAAAACCAAGAAAACCCTAAATTAGAAGTATTTTGCACATTTTCCCAGAGATGACACATTCTTTAGAAGGTTAAATCTGAAGTCAAATTCTTCAATACCTCCTACACATGCAGCCATAAGCAGATCATTTTCCCTCTCCGAGTCTCAGTTTTCTCATGTAAAATTGCAACAATTTTACTAATTCAATTAAAAAAAAACATTTAAGCGGCTCACATGCGCCAGGTACTATCCTACGTGCTTAAGAAACAAATGGGAAAACAAAACAAAACCAAAAAAACAACCCTTTCCCTCAAGCAGTTTACAATATAATGGGGGAAGACAACACAAAAAAGTTGAAAGGGAAGGGGCACCAAGGAATACCTGGCCCAAGGGTATAATGTACTTACATTAGTATACCATAAGATAAAGTCATGGCTCCTTATGTATAGGTAAGATAAAAATAAGAGGAGAGAGACATAGCTTGAAGAAGAAGAAATTTAAATTAGACACAAAGAAATATTCTTAACCATCTGCTAATAAAATAGTGAAATGTGTTGCCAAGGAAAACTGGATTAATCTCAGAATCTCAGATTTGGAAGGGACCTTTAGGGCCATTTAATTCATTCCATACATGAACAATGATTATGTCTACAGCATTGCCAAAATGGGATCATCTAGCCTTTGTCTGACAACTTTCAGTGTCTCCAAGCATTCTGTTCCTGTCTTGATTAACTCTCATTGGTAGTGATCTTTACATGCCTAGTTACCCATTTGCAACATCTGCTTTATGGGGCCAAGCAGCACAAGTCTAATAACCATTCTAAATGATAATATTTATATTATAATACCCCCTCAGTCATGTCTTCTCCAGGTTAACTATTACCCATTCCTTCAATGGATCTTTAAACATGTCTGGTTCATCCTAATCACCTTTGACATTCCTTCAAGGACTAGGCTTCTTCACTTCTTCTGAAGACTCATCTTTTAACATCAGCTACATAGTAACATATATTAACAACCCTTTAGGTGACTGACACAGTAAATGCAAATGTGACTTTAAAACATTTAATATGAAAGAATCACCCAAGAACTAAACTGAAGATTTACGATTTGGGTAGTAAATATATAGATGATATATAGATCCACTCAGTTGTGATGTCTTGTCATTTCTACCTACATAAAATGTCTTTTATCAAGCTCCCTTCACTCTGACAATCTTGCTACCCTCCAGGTGTAGGCCCTCATCACATAAGGCCTAGACTATTACAACGTATTACTGCTCGTTCTCCTTGCTTCAATATTCTCCCTAGTTCAGTCCATCCTTTACTCAAATGTCAAAATGATATTCCTAAAGCACAGATCTGAACACATTATGCCCCTATTCAGTCAATATCAGTGGCTCCCTATTGCCTCCAGGATTGCATATAAAATCCATTTACCTTTTAAACTTTCCATAACTTAGCCCATTCCTACCTTTCCAGTATTTTTATACCTCATGTTGCCTTTCTTCCCCAATGATATTCTGTTCTTTACTGACACCAGTCTCCTTGATATTTCCTACTAAAATTCACTCATCTCCTGAGTCTAGGCACTTACATTTCTGTCCCTGATTCCTGGAACTCCTTCCTTCCTTACATTTTTCAAGAAACCTTTACTGATCCTCCTTAATGGTAGTTCCTTCCCTCTTTTTCTTATCTCTAATTTTCCCTGTATACTTTGTTTGTGCAAAGTTGTTCGCTCATCAAAATGAAAGCTTCTTGAGAGCAGGGACTGTCCTTGGTGCTTCTTTGTATCCCCAGTGTATAGAATAGTTCCTGACACATAGCAGATGCTTGATGAATGATTGTTAAATGACTGATTATAAAACTAAGCGTAATGACTAATTAAGTGTTCTACTCGAGGTCTTTATCTTACATTGTGTTCAACAAGAGTTTGCTTAATCATTTTCTACCATATCTTATATGAACAAAAAATAGAAATAATAGTTTCAATTAAATATGACCTATAATATGCATAGGTGTTTATATATCCATATACATAAAATACATGCTTTGTAGAGGTAGGCATACACATATACATAGGTATATGTATATGCACACACATACACATACACATACACCTACACCTACACATATACGTCCATGGAGTGGTAGGAAAATAGTGGCTCTGAGGAGCTCTTTTTCCCATTGGAGTTTATAATAACCATTCTATCAGCATCATACTGAAGCATATTAATAGATGCCATGTTTATATGATAATAGTAAAAACACTTGTCCTTAAGAGATAAAGTGAAAGGTAGGGGCAGAAAGGATTCCAAAAGCCCTCGTTTCAATTGTCTTCCTAAATACTTGCTTAATGATCAGCCTCTGTTGCAGCAGTTGATTCTACTACTTGGAAATTAGGTCAATTTTTTTTCCAGAATTTTAAAATCATATGCATTGTAATGACTTATTACTGTAATATTTTTAAAAATTCTGCTGTATCATTTCTATAACTAGTTTGCTACAAAGGGACCAGGAAAAACAGCATCTTCAGACTATCTTGGTGGCAAAATAAAAGTAGACAGATAAAATTTGAAAAGTATCTATGCCAATACCAGACTGACAAAGTTACATAAGAATTGCTGTCCTTTAGTAAAGGGGATGTTTAAATCTCACATATAGCCAACTTAAAATGGCTAAAAACCATGCATAGATTTTTGGAGGAAAAAACAGATTTATTGTGAGAACTCTGAACTGATATCTGGATGATCCTCAGAACAGCCCTTGAGATGTCAAAGATGATAATACAGTAACAACATTTGGGAAGTATTTCTAGTCTTACACTTAGCCTTTTGGCAGGAATTTATTAAGACAGAATAAGCCTGTGACTTTTCAATTCCGAGTACAATTTGTTTCTCTAATACATCTGCAGGGGTAATGTGTGATGGAATTTTTCCTTTCCTGGGCCCAGTAGTTTTGGATGATGATATGATATAATAGGTTCTCACAGGCCATATCTCAGCAATATAAAACACAACACATGTACATCTGTGGCCCAGTGTCAGTGCCTTAAATGTACATCAGAAATGCATTAAATCTTCTGATTGCTATTCTGTTTGTACAGCTTGTTGGTTCAGAATTTCCCCTGTAATGTACTCTGCTGATTACCTTGAATTATTGGTGTATCCTTGGTAGAACAAGCACACCTTGTTCTGAAATACAGCACTACAGATGTGGCCTAAGCCTCCTTTTTTATATTAAGGAAAACAACAGAAATGATGCTTGGAGTTACACAGGTAACCCCGTTGCTTACTTAAAATCACATCTCAAAATCATTTGTGCTCTTCAGTTGCTTTTGAGTCAGAATAACATAATGGAAATGAGTTCAACTTTTCTCTATACTGTTATGTAGTGTGTACACTGACATTTATCTGCACAATGGTTATATCCACACAAGTGAAAACATTGCTATCTTGCTCTCTAGGAGTGTGCTGATGCGAACTTGAACTGGATCGTGAGAGCTGGTTGTTAAATCAGAAATGGTGCACTCTGCAATCAGGATTTGATTTATAATTTTGTTGATTATCTACCCTGAAGAAAGTGATGGAGAAAAATATTGACAATGCAGATTAATCTTAAAAGTGACTTTTGCATGTTTTCAGAGAGATGCTGTTTAAATATTTTCCAGCATATTTCTTGCACTGCCCCAATAACTCCTTCTATTGATCTAACTATCTGTTTGAATGTATGCACATACCCCCTTCCAGTATAGCTGAAAAATGATGTGAATGCATCTTTACATTTCTACCTTGGGACATCTATGACAAGCTTAAAACTCAAGGCTCTGTTCTGAGTCTAAAATAAAATATTTACAATCAGAACAATTGAATCATTTCCATTTCAGAACTGTTCTTCACAGTAACAGCTGTTTTTTGAAATCTGTCCAGCATCTGTCATGTAAAATGTTATGTTGTTTTTTGATGGAAAATAGTGAATTTGAACCAATACATCTACACTACGTTGGCCAGTCTCCTCATGACCAAAGTCATGCATTTGCAGACCAGCAGAGATGTACAACTTCTGGCTATGCCAAAACTTTAATCCAATTGACCTAGACTACAATCTTGCACCGAAATTAGCTAGACTAGCATAGCACATTTGACTCTGTGTGTGTTGACAAAACCAGTAACTATACTTAGGGATATTTTCTTAATACTTTGGATCTCTCCTCTGTTTCCCATTGATTTAGTGATAGTGCTAATTTTTAAATGTTGTTCTAAATAGGTACATTTGGCTTAAAACCAAGAAATCCTGGGAAATTAAGATTGCTAAGGCAAATGTTTGGTAATATCACTACCCATAACATAGAGAGCAGATACTGCATTAATCTTTGAAGAAAAAATTAAAAATTATTAATCATGCCTATCTCAGATAGGAATATTCCCACACAAATTCCCAAAATAGATGATTTAGGGAACCTCTTGAAATAGCAATA
Source organism: Trichosurus vulpecula (assembly GCF_011100635.1). Taxonomy (NCBI): domain Eukaryota; kingdom Metazoa; phylum Chordata; class Mammalia; order Diprotodontia; family Phalangeridae; genus Trichosurus; species Trichosurus vulpecula. The sequence goes on from NC_050573.1 coordinate 353,033,443, forward strand.
GTTTTCTTATAGAATTCAATTTACTTTAGCACCTAGTCTAATAATGCACTATTACTATCACATTTTGGAAATACTTTGAGTGAAAAAAAATCAGCTTTGCTGGTTTAATAAGAATTTACCCACAAAGTAACATATACAATCACATGTACTATTGCTTTGAAGCAGTAAGCAACCTTTTAAAATATAACTGAACTTCCTTGTAGGATCTTAATATCATGTTCAGTCATTTTTAGCCTGTCTGACTCTTTGTGACCCCATTTGGGGTTTTCATGGAAAAAAACATTAGTTTGCCATTTCCTTCTCCAGCTCATTTTTATAGATGAGGAAACCGAGGCAAACAGGGTTAAGTGACTTGCTCAGGGTCACACAGTTAGTAAGAATTCGAGACCAGGGTTGAATTCATGAATATGAATTTTCCTGACTTAAGGCCTGTCACTCTATCCACTGTGCCACTGATGTCTCTCTCTTAATATCAGACTTATAAATGTCAGGACTCTTGGAGAGCGCTTAGTTGAATCTTCCTAATTTTATAGGCAAGGAAACTGAAGCTCAGAGCTAATAAGGGACTTGCCCAAAGTCACATAAGTAATTAGTAGCAGAAGTAAAATTTGAACCCAGGCCCTCTGAATCCAAAATCCTGCAGCCTTTCAAAGAAACAATCTGTGATATTACTTCCCTCATAATGCTGCTTAAAATTTTGCATATCCAATATAATACTATTAACTATTAATCATCACCTTCCTGATATAATTGGTCCTCTTTGGGAACAACAGGCAAACAACAATATGTGAGTAGTAGTAGCTGCTCCATTGGGAACACAATTGGCCAGTTCTAGTTGAGCAATCCTTCCTTCTTCCTTCCTTCTTCCTTCCTTCCTTCCTCCCTTCCTCCCTACCCTCTTTCCTTCCTTCCTTCCTTCCTTCCTTCCTTCCTTCCTTCCTTCCTTCCTTCCTTCCTTCCTCCCTTCCTTCCTTCCTTCCTTCCTTCCTTCCTTCCTTCCTTCCTTCTTCCCATCCTCCCTCCCTCTGTCCACATTTTGAATCATACACTTACATGTGGGTACTCTGCCCAAAAGAATATAAATTTCTTGAAAAAGAGTTCTGAAAAATCAGGCGTTGATAAATCCATTGGTATTCAAATGGAGCTACCAGACTATGCCTTAAACACAAATCATTCTGGCTTAGCTGATTGGCCAATAATAGATTTTGTTGGCTCAGGGTGAATGTAAATAGCAGTTGTTTCTTTCTGGCCAGAAACCCTGAGGGCTTTTTTGAGAGGGTAAAAAAGGCCATCTTTTGCTTTCTTACCTAGCCTTAATTACTGAATGGGTGTTGCCTCATACAAACTGAGATCTGGGAAAGATCTTAGCTTAAAAAAGCCAAAATCTCCCTGATGAGGGCACAGTCTCTGGGAACCCCTTGAACCCTTGAACTCTCCTTGAATCTTCTCACTCTACCTGGACTTGACCTGAGGCTATAACCATTAAGCCCAAATGCCTACCTTGCCCAGTCCTCTATTGTCCAGCTGTTTCCTACCCTTAATCTTGTCTTCCCTACCACCTCCCACCCTTAATCCTGTTTCCCATCCTTAAACCTGATCAAAATATCTATACCCTAGCTGCTACCCCAGCCCTTTATGGGTTGTCATTTCCATATAGCCTTCAGCTATTTCCCCACCCAGGAGTCTGACTTCATCCCAGTCTTTTCAGGCTCCTCCTTAGACTCCTCCTTAAGTCCTTCCCTAGACCCCTCCTCTGGCCACCCCCAGACCACCCCTCAATCCCTCCCACAACCTTTGTGTATATAATCTCCATCTTGCCTCCATGAAGGGGTCAGATCTAATCTAGCTCAGATTGGTCTGGCCCGCTTTCCTTACAGGCATCACAAGGGATGGGATCTCTGGGGGCAGGCCTGTGTGGCTAACTCTTAATAAACTTTCTTTTCCCTTGGCTGAGAAGGCTTGAGTCGAATTCTTTCGGCAGGACCCGGGTGTTTCTGTACTTTGGGGTGTCGAGCACCTCTCACCCCAAACCCTCATCATTTATGGTTCCCTGAACCGGGAAGCACTGCTAATCTCAAGTTCTTCTCCAGCCAAGACTGAAGGTATGTGAGCCTCCCCATCTCCCAATCCCCGTCCTCGCTCTCCAAACATTTTGGATGTGCTTCTCGGGCCTGACCTCAGCAGGTCCCAGTGGGTTGGACAGCTTGGTCCAGTGGTCTCAGTGAGTCGGACAGTCACGCTGTCCTGGTCAACCTGACGCTATCAGGTGGTTCTCGGTCCAGTCGGACAGCTCGGTCCAGTGGTCTCAGTGAGTCGGACAGTCACGCTGTCCTGGTCAACCTGACGCTATCAGGTGGTTCTCGGTCCAGTCGGACAGCTTGGTCCAGTGGTCTCAGTGGGTCGGACAGCCACGCTGTCCTGGTCAACCTGACGCCATCAGGTGGTTCTCGGTCCAGTGGTCATGTCGAAGGACATAGACGGATGCCCCATCCGGAAGCATGTGCCAGATCCTTTCAATTGTTTCGGCGCTGGGAGTTTGGGAAAGTTTCAGGTACCTTCTGTATATTTTGTTTTCTTGTTTTATTTTGTTTGTCTCCTGACAATTACTCCTAACTTCTCCTTTACTAAGGAGGAAGGAATTTCCAGCCGAAGGGACCCCATGCCCTGCCTCTACTGCAGACCCTGCCACATCTATCACCATGGGCCCTACCCCCAAGGCAATCCTTACTCAGGTTCCAGCCTCGGGCCCTGCCCCCATGGCAATATCTTCTCCCCAGCCTCTCTCTCTGAGATGGCTCCCATTCAGGTCTCTTTGGTGTCTCCCTCTCTGACCCCTACCCCTCCTCAGGTACTAGCTGATCTTCTCCCTGCCAACCAGATGCCCTGGCCTTGCAGTCTAATCTACCTCAGCCCCAAGCTCCAGGTCCCACAGCACCTTCAAGGCTTTTTCCCTGAGGGAAATGCCTGCCTCCCTGCTGGGTACAAGGAGATTGCATGTTCCATTCTCCATTTCAGATCTCCTTCAAATTAAAGAAAAACTGGGGAGATACTCAGAAGATCCCACTAAGTTTACTGAGGATTTTAGGGATTTGTCCCTACAATTTGAACTTTCTTGGTGTGATTTGCATATCCTTTTCTCTACCTTTGTACCACTGAGGAGAAGAGGAGAATATGGGAACACGCTCAAAAATTTGGGGACAGTTTGGCTAGCAATAACCCCATAAAATATCCACCAGGAACAGCTGCTGTTCCCAGTAGTGACCCAGGATGGAATTATCAAAGGAGTGAGGCTAGAGAAAAGAGAGACCATATGGTAATTTGCCTGTTAGAAGGCCTAAGAACTGCATTTCAAAAGCAAATAAATTTTCAAAAAATTAGGGAGATTACTCAGGGAGAAAAAGAAAACCTTGCCCTTTTCCAAGCCCGGCTAGTAGAAGCTATTAAGAAGTATACAAATTTGGATCCTGATTCTATTGAAGGGACGGCAATAGCTAACATGTATTTCATTAATCAGTCTGCCCCAGATATTAGGAGGAAACTGCAGAAATTGGCCATGGGACCCCAAGCACCTCAGGTCCAATGCCGGAGATGGCCTTTGGAGTTTTCGACAATAGAGACCTGGTTGCAGCAGAGGAAAGAAAATGCAGGGAAAGAGCTAGAGGCAGAGAACACACTCAATTCTTAGCTGGTGCCATGGCCAGGAAAACACCCAAGGAGCACCCCTCCAGGGAGCCCCCTTGGAAGCCCATTGGCTTGGGCAGTGGGGGAAACCTGCTTTCGATGCCACAAGGAGGGTCACTGGTCTAAGGAGTGCCCCTCTAGGGCGCCCCCCTGGAAGAAGCCTCCAGGATCCAGGCCTCTAGGACCGTGCCCAGCATCTAACCAGGAGGGATATTGGACGTGTCCCCAAGGCTGGAAAAGTGATAGAGCCTCCTCCCAGTACCCTGTCCTCCAGTCTTCTCAAGACTTGGAAGGGAGGGGAAGCCTGGGGCTTGGCTGTGCTCCCACTTTCTCCACCTCTCTCATGGAGCCCCGGGCAAAATCGAGGCAGAAGGTAAGGTTACCCACTTTATCACGGCTATGTTCTCTTGCTTTAACTAGTGGCTCTGGCCCCACATGCCCCTCGACCCATCAGGTCATAGGCATCAAGGCTCTGTGTGTCTGAACACTCTTCTCTGGCCCTGCCCCCTTGGGAAGGGACCTGATGGTGAAATTGGGAAGGCCAATTTTCTATAGTTAAACCTCCCATCTCCCTTCTCCCCCTGCTTAGCAGGCCTCCCACGATCCTCCAGAAGTGTGGGAGATGGTCAAGCCAATTGTTTGGGATCAGGGAATTCCCGGGAAAGCTACTCATGCCACCCCAGTCCTTATTCGCCTTAGAGACCCTAATGTGTTTCCCAACCGAGGTCCATATCCAATTAAGCCTGAGGCTTGGGAAGGACTACAAACCACTAATTTGAAAAATTCCTTAAG